>NC_068574.1:34092939-34398506 GCF_025698545.1 Gossypium raimondii | reverse complement strand
GGTTCATGTACTTGTATAAGGTTTCGTATGCATATTAGGGTCGCAAACATACAAGGGTTGTATAAAATAATACTTCGAAGCAAAATTGGCTCACATGTGATACTAATAAATACCTTGGTAAATTTTAAAGAATATAACATGGTACGCATACAAAGAGAAATAAAGAAACTTCAAACTTTATTCACGTTGAGAAGAATTTGATAATAAAGGTTTCACTTCAAGGTTCGATGAATGAAAACAAACTTCAAATTTCAAAGAAATTGTTTCAATAAAAAAACTATCATAAGTCTAAACCCATATAAATAAAACCCTATTTCCCATTTTCCTAGGTTCATCGATATCTATTCAAGGATGAGCATCACCAAGTCATCTACCTTTCCACTGCCATCTGCGACCTACCTTCCAGTGAGGTAAGAAAGGAGTGGGTGAGTTCATTGCGAACTCAGTGAAGGAATCTTCAGAGTATGCTTAAAATACAGAGTTGAAAATATAAAGAAGACTTAGTCTAAAAAATTATGTCACGTGCTGGGTTTGAAATGAAGGTGCAAGACCCAGTTCACAGAACCTGCTTGCCGTAAAATCTCATAAGTTTGGAAACAATTTTGCATGTACATACTGAAAGTCATACTTAACAACTTATCTTGTTCTTGTTTGAAAACGTATATTATATAACATGAAATGTGCTCACATACTTGTTTTATCAGAATGGCTAAGGAACATAAAATAGGTTCTCACACTTATCTTAACATGCTTATCTTATCTTATCTTGTTGGATATGCAGACCTCCTTATAATGCCTCAGAATGACTCAAAGAGTCCTTAACATGTCCCATAAGTGTAGCATAAAGCTAAACACTCTCCTGTACACCAACATGTCCCATTGAATGGAACTTGACTCGACATTTCCTTATCTCTCCACATGTCCTAGGGCCTCAACGCCCAAAACATAGAACTTATAGGTGAGTACTTACAATCCTTTCGTATACCAATATATCCAACATAAGGGTTCACAAAGGAGCTTGCATAGAAACTTATCATATAGAGCTCGCAAAAAATAACTTATAAAACTGTTCTTTTAAAACATACTTGAAAGCATAAACTTGCTTAGGAGCACGCGTAAAACACATATTTAAAACATAACTTGAAAACATATCTTGAAAACAGAGTATCAGAACTTTAAAAGCTTACTCATGGAACTTGGTTTAAAAACAAAGTTTCTGGAAAACATAACGGTTTACACACAAGTTTACAAATTCAGAGCATTCATACTAAAAAACATGATAGTTTGCACACTTATGGTAATTCTTAACCACTCATCGGTATAACTGAGAATATAAATGATTTTAGCTTTGCCTTTATCCTTGCTAGTAGATGGTCTGACTGGTTCGCAACATAAACATACACACATTACTTAAACAAACAAAACTTACGGAATTCACATATGCAACCGAACCTATCTTTCTGGAAAATCAACCCTAACAGGACAGAGGCTTACCTTCGTTGCTACGAACTTAATTCAGAACAGAGACCTGACAATAGAATATCGACAAGAGAATTTTCATGGAATAAGGGTTGTATTTATACGCACTATGTATCTTAGTGATCCTATGATACCCTCCTTGACTTAGGAAACCCTAGTCGATTTAGAAGAAGGTTACTTGTACGAAAAGTATCCTAGATACACAATATTTTAATTTACTAATTTGAGTTTGACTCGACTTTGACTGACAAACCCTAGTTTGCAACTCAACCAAAAAACCCTGGCTCGCCGAATAAACTGGCAAACTTAACTTATAATGAATCTGGTGCACTCCCTTACCGCAGCTCTTGGCGTACATCACTTCACCGTATCTCTTGGCAAACTCCTTACTAATGTTCTTTTGGCGTACATTACTTTTCTGAAACTTTCTTGGTGAACCCCTAGTTCGCCAAAACATTGGAGAACCCTTACTTGCAATGCCAAAACTACTAGGCCTTATCTCGAGATGTTACACTTGAACTACCAAAATGCATAAAAAAGGTCCTTCAAATTTAAAAAAAAAAAGAAATTAAGCCCCTACTTTTTTGGCACTCAATTGGGTACTTAAATTGTTAAAATGCATCAAAAAGGCTAAGGGCGAATCTAGGGGCACTGGCAGTGGTCCCGTGATACGATCTGCCTCAGTGTTGAGTCGAGTCGTATTTGTGTTGCCCGATCGTCTACGATGAAGTAAGGAGCAAATGTATAGCTAACAAATAGAGTTGATAAAATAGGATCAATATTGTTTTATAACAACAAAGGTTCAGGAAAAATGGCTAAGAATGGATGTGTTCGGTTATGATAAAATGAAGGAAAGAAAAAACAAACGGCTCAAGAAACAAGTAAGAACCAACACTAATAAGTGTCGTCCCAACACTTATACGTTTAATGAGATGGACCGAAAATTCAATCAAAACCTCGACCCGCTATCTAGAAAGATAGGAACCTCGGTATAGGGTTCGAACGCCACACTTGCTAAAGTGACAAGTTCTGGATAAAGTAAAGAACGGGTTGACACCACTAGCTTTGCAGATAAGCCAACAAGTCTTTGTACAAAATCGGAGAAAATTAATTCTCACCAAATGAACAGAGTTTCATTCAAAATGATCAAAAGTTCCTTACAAAATTTGATTTCACCTATTTATAGTGCTAAAATAGGGTAGCCAAATAGTCACAAGCATTCATCTTAATGGGCTAATTAAAAGCTAAATTAAGTTCAAGTCTCTTGGCATTCTTGAAACAAATAACTCTTTCATTGAATTCTCTTCAATTCAGCTAAATGAATGTCCATGAAGGCTTGAAAAATGACTCTTGAACTATCCCTTGGCTAGCTGAATAGACATCAGCTCGTTAATGATGATTTGAATGCTTAATTTATTCTTTTTGAAGAAAAGAAACAACTGGTAGCTGAAAAGGGTTGCTGTCGAAATTGAAAGAGTATATAATGCTCTTTAAAACTTCCTTAAATGATTTATTAAACCCCCTTTGTAACAGCTCCTTTTTTTGTATTCAAATAGCACTTGAAAGGTCAGTTCAATTAAGTTGTAACAGCTTTGAAATGTAACAGTTGTAAGCTGAAGAAACTCCTGCAATAAACACATTAAAATAACTCATTAAGCATATTAAACACTAATTAAACATATCAAGAATAAATACTAAACTTAAGTAAATAAACTAAACATATGCATTAACTATTCCAGCAACTAGTTAATTAAAGATGCAAAAATAAATAAACTTAAACTCATGCATCAATAAATAATCACGGTAACTAGATTAATTAAGAGAAACACTTATTAAATAAAGTTTAACAAAAACACTTATTAATTAAACTAAGATGAGTTGAATAAATGTCCAACAACTCATTTATTAAACTAAGATGCTTAAATGCATGGTTTGAAATGCAAACTAAATGAACAAAAGTTACTTAATGCAAGACTTAATTTAATGATGTAGACTTAAACTAACATGGGAGTTACATAATGCATGTCATTATTTATGATGCATACTTAACTAGCATGGAAGTTACATAATGCATAACTTTATTAAATGTAAAACACACAAAGTGCAAGTCTAAAATTAAAAATATGCAAACTTATTAATTTAAATAAAACTATATTGAATTAAAAAGTCCTTAAAAACATTGGCCCAATAATCAATCAAGACTAAGAGATGTTTCATCTTACACTTGGGTCCTTCAAGTTTAAGCCAATTCTGATGTCAGCGAGTTGTGTCAAAACATGATGCGATTGGGTTCACATCATACCCTCTCTCTTGAAGACAATTTGTCCTCAAATCGGGCCACTTGCTCGAAAAAATTTTCTCAAGATCACAAATTAGCCCTCCTTCTTTAAAAGGGTACCACCTCACATTGTCACCTTTGTTAGTAATGTTCTTATCATCTTCAAGCCATCCATCAACGATCAAAGGGGCTGGTTGAGTCTCAAACAATTCAGAGAACTCACCTTGTTTTCCCACATGAATGGATGAATGTGGATCAGTTTGAACAGTACCTTTTTCAATCAATGTAAACTTTCCCTCTTTGGAGAGATAGTAAAGTCGTAGCTTTTTACTCGAAGTAACCTAAAATGTAGGAGAAATAAAAGGATAACTCGCGCTTTTCAAAGTGTCACTTTCATGAAAAGTAAAGGGTTTAGTGACACCATAGATGTTGAACTTTAAGGGACATGCTGAATCGATGCCAAGATCAAAAGTATGAGTTGGCCTTACCTTTTTGAGATAACACAAGAAATTTATGGACACCCAAATAAAATTATCAAGGAACGATTTTATATTGTATTCAGAATTTTTAAATTTCGTTCCCTTAGTCAAAAGCCAAGCATCAATCAAATAAAAATTGGTCGCACAAAATTTGGAATGCTTGATTTTTCCACATATCGAACCAAAATAGCAAATTTTCGGCTTGAACACATGAGTTTGTTTACTTGTTACAGAATGCAACAAGGGTTTCATTTGTGACAATATATCAATCATGCCTAACCAAAAGAATGTGTGCATACACAGAAACAGACAATCAAACCTCTTTACATTCATCGGAACATATTTGCGCAAACTCAAAGATTTTTCACAAAGCATTAAATGAGTCACACAATCTCCACAGTCCAACAACTTAAACATTTTTTTGTTAAAGCCTGTTATCATTCAAGATCATATTTGATGTTTGTCGATCTAATTGAACAACATCAACAGATTTTTCAGCACAAAAGAAATCAAGAAAACAACTCCTCATGCTTCCACTTAAAATAAATTTTTCAACCACAATCAAAGGATAGCAATTAACCATATCAAAATAAGGAGATCTTTCAAAAATTAAGTCATCAAAAATTTTATCGACAATTTTCAAATCTGATTGCCATGACTCGATTGCTAAAGATTTCTTACCTTTAAACACTTGTGGTTGGATTTCACCTTCAACCTTACCTTTTCCGATCAAATGAATTTGCCTCTCTTTGGAAAGGTATTGAAGTTGGAGCTCGTCACATAAACCTTTAGAAACCTGAAAAGATGAAACACAAGGAAAACTCCCACATTGGTTAGCAAAGATATTCCTCATTTTTTCTTGTTCTCTTACATCTTTTTCTCTCGTTTCTTTTTCATCGACAACACTCGTTTCTTGCTCAATATCTTTTCTCTCTTCACATTTTTGTTTACCCTTAAACTCTTTTTGCTTTCTCTCTCCCTTTTTTTTCATTTCTTTTTTCTTTTCTCAATTTCACTTGAGATCCGCTCATTCTCTCGCATTATCATTTCTTGCCTCACACTTCTTTTTGTTTATTTGTCTTTTTGCTTCTTTCTTTCATTGTAAGATGATGATAACATATAAGAATCAAAATGACAGGTTTTTGAGGGAAAAGAAGTGGAAGAATCTTTACATAAGTCGCGTTAATTTCTTCGTGAATAAGCCTCCATGGAAGAGTACAGAACACACTCACCTTTTCGTAAGGACTTATCTGTAGATGAATACTTTGAGGTACTTGAAAAGAAATTTCTACGTTCTCGTTTGTCTCCTTGAAAAGTTTCAAACTTGTAGCTGGCTTTATTTCAACCCAAATTCCTTGAAGAATAGGACTTACAATAAGGGTCTCTTCTCACATATTCGTTGGATGTTCGACTCCTTGTCAATCTCGTTTCCATCCTTTCACTTGGATAAGTTTGCTCCCGTTGGGTTCTTGCTCGACGGCTCCGCTCTTCGACATGAACCAATCGTTCTTGGAGGGGTTTTAATTTCTTATCGAACAAGCGATCCATTTCTTTCTTGAAGTCTTGAAGTTCAAATTGTAAAAATTCTCCTTGAGACATAATTTATAGCTGAAAAGAAGGAAATGTTAAAATAAAGACAAAATGAATTCCTCACCACAAAACCTCACTAATCACTCACAAGAAAATTTGAATGACCCTCACCCTCGAGCTTGCACTCGAGATCAGCTTTTTCAACTCTAATGCTCTCACAACACTCGTGCCTTTCACTGCTCTTTCTTCTCTAGTGACTTTGTAAGTAGACTTGCCAAGGCTTAATCGTAGGCTTAAGGGTCGGTCACAAATTTGGGAAACAAAGAAAATAATGAAGAGGAATAGGGTAGGCTGAACAAAAACATAAAATTGGATTGGGTGTGGCGTTGGGGTAGAAGAAATGGGGGTAGAAAAATCAATCTTTGAGGATCGGGAATAGAAAAGATGATTACTAAAAAAAATTTCCAACACTTTTTTTTTCAATTTTCATTTTTTTTCAATACTTCAAATTTCAATGAGAAACTTACGAATACAACTTGAATTTTTTTTTGAATTTTTTTTGCACTTCATGAACCCATTTCGGCTTGTCTTCGTAAGTCCATACTTTTCATTTTAACAGCTCTGATACCAAATGATACGATCCGCCTCGGTGTTGAGTCGAGTCGTATTTGTGTTGCCCGATCGTCTACGATGAAGTAAGGAACAAATGTATAGCTAACAAATAAAATTGATAAAATAGGCTCAATATTATTTTATAACAACAAAGGTTCAGGAAAAATGGCTAAGAATGGATGTGTTCGGTTATGATAAAATGAAGGAAAGAAAAAAAACGGCTCAAGAAACAAGTAAGAACCAACACTAGTAAGTGTCGTCCCAACACTTATACGTTTAATGATATGGACAGAAAATTCAATCAAAACCTCGACCCGCTATCTAGAAAGATAGGAACCTCGGTATAGGGTTCGAACGCAACACTTGCTAAAGTGATAAGTTCGAGATAAAGCAAAGAATGGGTTGACACCACTAGCTTTGTAGATAAGCCAACAAGTCTTTATACAAAATCGGAGAAAAGTAATTCTCACCAAATGAACAGTGTTTCATTCAAAATGATCAAAAGTTTCTTACAAAATCTGATTTCACCTATTTATAGTGCTAAAATAGGGTAGCCAAATAGTCACAAGCATTCATCTTAATGGGCTAATTAAAAGCTGAATTAAGTTCAAGTCTCTTGGCATTCTTGAAACAAATAACTCCTTCATTGAATTCTCTTCAATTCAGCTGAATGAATGTCCATGAAGGCTTGAAAAATGACTCTTGAACTATCCCTTGGCTAGCCGAATAGACATCAGCTCATTAATGATGATTTGAATGCTTAATTTATTCTTTTTGAAGAACAGAAACAGCTGGTAGCTGAAAAGGGTTGCTGTCAAAATTTAAAGAGTATATAATGCTCTTTAAAACTTCCTTAAATGATTTATTAAACCCCTTTGTAACAACTCCTTCTTTTGTATTCAAATAGCACTTGAAAGGTCACATAAATTTTAGTGATATTATTATATTTGTTATATAATTATAATTAAAATGGCTCGACCCGAAATTTAATTTGGGATCTGATCTTATATAATAAAATTCTACAGTCATCCAGGATTAGATCTTTTTCTTTCTTAACTGTTAGACCCAAGTTCTCTCTCGTGAATCTTCACATCCATTGATCCAAAGTATCAACAATGGTTTGGTGAGCGTGAATCGAACTCGACAAAGATTTTTCCATTCTCTGTGATGCTGAGGTTCCTATCATCAATTTCTCCAATACTGGAAAACTCTTTGGGTTCTCCAATTCTGGTCCAAAAGTAGCAGTACTCAATAGCGATGGGGGATGTTGAGAGGAAGTGAGCGGCACCAACAGAAGAGACATGCACCAATTTCAGTTTCACGGTTTTATGGTTTTCTATTTCTAATCCCTTTGAAGCTCTCACATCCCTAATATATTTGTTTCCTTTTTGGTCACTCTATCGGTGGAGCTTTGGTTTTGAAGGCAGCTTCACATCCTTGTATTGAAGGAATGCTGGAGGGAGTTGTGCTGACCTCTCCAGCTTTGCGTATTAAACTAGCCCATACAATTGTTGGGGTAAGTTGCTGCTTCTTATTCTACATTTGTACTGTGCTAAATCATGCTGTAGTTGCCTTCGAATTTTTTTTCTTTAAGTGTTGAAAGTTAAATGTGCTTCGATTAACTAATCACCCATTATTGGTTTAATAACTTAACTAAGGAATACTTTTAATATCACTTTTACTTATGCGGGTTTCTTCTTGTGATCGATTTCTTAGTTATTTTCAAACGTTTATATTCTGTCAAGCGAAAGATCTGTGCAGATAAAAGTATTTAGGAGGTGTTAATTCCTTTTAGAGACAGCTCTTCTGGTCTTAATATAAATATTGTTTTCATGGTTTTGCACTATAATGCCATCTAACTATTGTGGTTAAGTTACTTTGGTTTTGTATAACCATTTTTTCTATTGTGAAATACCAATTACATATTATAAAGAATAAAATGGGTTGTGGTTTAACTCAATATTCATATGTATCCTCCTTGTATCCCGTCAAATTGGTATTTTAGTACTGGTTGAAACAGTAATGAATTGCCACTATTTCTACTGTGCTCATGATTTGTTCGATGATATGCCAAATAAGGATGCTTAAGGGCGAGCCTCTAGTATTTTCCTTGGAAATATTGAGAAGCTATACAAAAATACATTTAGAATCAAGCCTGGTCTTGCCCAGTTGCATAGAAGTGCCCCCAAACATTTTTCCTGCCATTAAACTTAGCTTTATGATTCGAAAGTAGGGAGTGATATTTTGGATATGATTCTTACAAAGGTATCCCCATGCTTCTTTCTCATTTATTTTTAAAAATAATCTAGACGTATTTAGGTGTTTATTTCTAATTGTCTTAACATAACATAGCATCTCCATTTGGTTTCCTTCCAAGGTGTCAATATTTATTGTGCAAAATATAACTAGAATTGCTGATAAAAAATAATTACATGTGTTATCATTAAATGGTTTCCTTAGTTTATGTATTTAACAGGGCATATTTTGATGTATGACGTGCATATTATTTGCCTATTTTTGTTGTGTAGTTGAACCATCAATCATTTCAATCATATCATCTTTGTTATGTCCACATTAAGCAAGATGACACACATTTATACGGTGCTTGAAATAATTGGGAGGCAGATTTATTATGCCCACCTATTCTATGTTTACAGCTCATAAGCTCAGCTGGATATCTCTTACTGTAATCTAAATTTCATTTATGGAGATTGTATGAGACTTGAGGAATCAATGTAGTAATGAATAAAGGTCTCTGTTTGCATTAAGAAATTGAAAGAAAAAAGAAGCTACCTTAGAGGCTCAACCTCACTGAGCTCTATCAACAAGCCAGTCTTTGTAAAGAAATAAACTCTTAGTCCATCATATTAAACAATGCCGGACTTTATTTAAGTCGCTGAATTCTGTTCTACTTCCTTGTTTGTACTTTGATTGAATGCAGGTTTCAACTCCACCCAAGCATTGAGTTGCTAATAATACTAGAAACAACATATGTTTTCTTCCTATTTATTTGTTAATTTGTTCCCTTTTAGTTATCTTAGCATATATTTTAGTATTTTCAATTCAGTAATTTATATTTTATGACTCAGTGGGTCTTAGTTTATTTACCTTCAATTTTAGCATATTTTGGTACTAATGTCGCTGCATGAGCAATTTCAGATTGCACCTAGAATTGTTACCGCACTTGACAGTTGTTCGGATAGGAACAAAAATACGTGAGCTGTCCAGTCTGGTACAACTAACTTGTACGTACAGAGGTAGCATGATTCTGATTAAAATGACACTTGAGCTATCTGGGAAAAATATATAAATATTCACATGAAAAGAAAAAAAGAGAGCTTTTTTTGGATCATCTTTTTTAACTTATCCCTTAAAGCTTTCAGCTATGGCGGATTAAGCTCCGACGAGTGAACCGACGTGAAAAGGATGCAGACCAACTCTTGACGTGAAGCCTTGAGTGCGACACACAGAGGAATAGACAGATTCAAGTCGAGTTGTCTAGGAATAGTAATCTCCACTTATTTCTTTTATTTTTCTTTTTTAAACGCTGGTGATTACTTCCTATTTCATGTTAGTACGGAAATACATATGATTTCTTGGTTAAATGTTATTTTATTCAATCTTACTTTTACTATCTAATCTTTGGGTTTGAATGTTTTTAGCATGGAAGTGTTATTGCGGTCACTGACATTGAAAGGTGCAGTGATAGTTCAAGCTAACAAGCATGACAACAGAAGTTGCTTGAGGATTAAAGAAATTTAATCCACTTGTTCTTAATAGTGTTCCATTGCCATCATCAGAAGGTATGGCTAATGTGCATGTTTAAGTTTTTGATTAAATATAGAAGTTAAGCTTGGTAAGATATTCATTGCAATTTAATGCATCGACACCTATCCTTTTACACCTTGTGAGCACTTAGCATTTTGTTGAATATTCACGTTGGGAATTCCAGTTTATCAGTATCATATTTTATCTTACTGTTTTCAAGTTATTGCTTCGACAACTACATTCACAATTTATCTCACTCTTATCTAATTATTGTTGTGATGCTAAACAGCTGATCAAGTTTTGGCGCCGTTATCGGGGATAGCGTTTGTTTGATGTTTACTTTTGTTTGTTTTTATTTCATAATATTTAGTTGCTACTAACTTGTTTTCTTTTTGTCGTTATTTTCACATTTTATTTTAGGTGTTGTATGACCTGAAGCAATTCAGAGTTTATTGTCGATTTTGATTAAGAAATTGAAAGAATTGTTCGAAGGAGACTTCGACAACAAAAGAATATGGCTTTGCCAAGAAACAATGCAATTATATCCCTGATACAGAACTAAAATGCTAATGACCCACCGTTGCATCAAGACGGTCAAATACAAAACAGGACTATACAAGATTTTGTAGTACTTGTCTTGGATGACTTACAACTGGGAGTTGTTAGGCCAGCAATCAAAGCTGGAAATTTTGAACTCATGCCAGTATGGCTCCAAATGTTGAATTCTAATGGGAAATATGTTGGGCTGCCACATGAAGATGCACAAGAACATCTAAAATCATTTTTATTGATTTGTACTTCCTTTAGTCAACAAGGTGTTCCTGATGACACTTTGAAGATGCAGTTATTTCCTTATTCCTTGTAGGGAAGAGCTCGTACATGGTTCTTTGGGTTACCTGCCGGATCAATTGCTTTTTAGAATGCACTAGCAACATAGTTTGTTTTGCAATTTAACCTGCCGACAATGAATGCTCGTCTCCGAAATGATATTACAACTTATCATTAGTTGGACGATGAGAATCTAATGCACGACATTTAACAGGAAACACACTGATGATAAGTTGTCCTATGCACGACATTCAACAGGAAACACAAATTGAGACCTTTTATAATGGGTTAAATTCACACACGAGGAATCTTGTCGACGCATTAGCCAATGGACCTTTACTGGATTGTACTTATAATGATGGGATTGAAATTCTTGAGAGAATTGCTCAGAATGATTATCAATAACATATCTTTAGAGCTGCACAAGCAAAAACTACTCCGGGAGTTATTGAATTGGATGCAATATTTGCACTTAGTGCTCAAGTTTCTTCTCTTGCAAATATGACAAAAAAATATGCAAAGGACTAGTGACGTTGCACCTATACAAGTCACCCAACAAGTTGATGTTCCTACCTTTTGTTGTGAGATTTGCAGTGACAACCATAGCTATGAAGATTGTCCACAACATGCAGAGAATGCCTTTTATGTCAGTAACATCCGCAACAATTCTTATGGCACCTCTTACAATAATTCTGCACGCAATCAACAGCCTTGGGGAACTCAAACTGCTAGGCAAAAAATACTGCAGACATTTCGATATGGGAATATATCCACTCAAGGCAATTATAATTCAAGACAAGGGAACTACAATTAGGAATAGTATAACTACAATTAGCACACTGAAATGCATCTAGATGCATCCACACCAAACCTAGACGCAGCCACAACATTTTTCAATACCGAATCAGCATGGTCAAGAACATCGACGACAACAGTACAATTAGGCTTCTCCTTGTGACTCGTTAGCAGATCTTGAAGCTTTAATGCGAGAGCATATGAATCGCACAGAAACTATTGTGCAAGGGAATTCATCTTCCATTCGGGCGTTGGAGGCACAATTAGGACAACTTGCTTCGAATCTGAATACTCGACCATCAGGCACACTACCTAGTGGCACAAAAAATCCCAGCCTAAAGGGGAAGGAACACTGCAAGGCTATCATTCTCAAGAGCGGTAAACAAATTGTCAAGCCAACTACAGACTCTACTCTATCACCTCAAGATACTGTTGAAGTGATCCCTAGCGAGAAGGTTGAATCTGAATAGCTTGTCGATGTAATAGACAAAGAAGTCCTATAAATTGTCACTCATATGCCGAATGTCTAACCCTCGAAACTATTGACGCAACCAAGGGTGTCGACGCAATTAGACGTCTATCCACCCTTACCTTTTCCAAAAATATTCAAGGATGATGAGAAAGATAAGCAGTACCAACAGTTCCTAAACACACTAAAGCAACTTGAGGTCAATATTCCTTTAGTAGACGCTCTTGTGCAAATTCTGAATTATGGGAAATTTATGAAGGAGCTCTTGTGTCTAAGAAGAAGAAACTTAGTGATATGGAAACTATTGCAGTCATAGAGGGTTGTAGTGCTCTTTTGACAAATAAGTTGCCCCCTAAAATGAAAGATCCTTGGAGCTTTACTCTATCTCATGTTCAATTGACAACCATTATTTGTGCAAGGCTTTATGCGACTTGGAAGCTAACATCAACCTAATGTCGCTATCAACTTTAAGAAAGTTTGGAATTGGTCACATGAAACCTACTGCAGTGATATTGCAACTAGCTGATCGATCTTTGGCTCAACCTGAAGGGTAAATTAAAGATATCTTAGTTCGTGTGGATAAATTCATTTTTCGACTGATTTTATCATACTTGACTGTGAGGCAGACAATGAGGTTCCCATAATCTTGGGAGACCATTTTTAGCCACTGGACGAACTCTTATTGATGTATACAAAAGTGAACTAACTGTGCGACTTAATGATGAACACATTACCCTCAGTGTTTTCGAATCTATTCGAGGCAATGAAAAAGAAGAATGGCATACTGTCGATGTGCTAGATAATCTAATCGGAGCAGAATTCAATGACCAACACACAATACTTTCTGAAGAGTTTGCAGTGACATCTGACGATGAATTTGTAGCTAATTATGACAGCATGGTTGAAGCTAATAATTTGAACTCAGGCATGGATGACAGATCGAATCCTTAAACTTAGCCAACAGAACAACTTCAATTTTCAAGTCATCTATTGACGAAGCTCCTACTTTGGAATTGGAACCATTACCTATTCACCTTAAATACGTCTTTCTTGGTGATAACAATACTCTCCCAATAATAGTATACGCAACACTAGATGTAACTCAAGAAGATAAATTAATCCATATTTTTAAGCAACATAAACAAGCTATTGCTTGGAGTATTGCCAATATCCGAGACATTAGTCTATCTTTTTACATACACAAGATCAAGTTGAAAGATGAAGACAAGCAATCGATTGAGCAACAAAGAAGATTAAATGATAAGATAAAGGAAGTTGTTAAGAAAGAAATTATAAAATGGCTTGATGTTTGAATTATTTATCCTATTGCTGATAGCACTTGGGTAAGTCCAGTGCAATGTGTTCCTAAGAAGAGTGGCATCACTGTGTGTAGCAATGACAAAGATGAATTAATTCCTACACGCATTCCTACGGGATGACTAGTCTATATGGATTATCACAAACTAAATGCAGCCACATGGAAGGACCGCTTTCCACTTCCTTTCATTGACCAAATATTGGATAGGCTTGCTGGAAAAGCCTATTACTGCTTCTTAGACGGCTATTTTGGATACAATCAGATTGCTATTGCATCTGAGGATCAAGAAAAACTACCTTCACTTGTCCTTTCGGTACTTTCGCTATTCGTCGAATGTCTTTCGGTCTTTGCAACGTACCAACGACATTTCAAAGGTGCATGATGATAATATTCTCATATATGATTGAAGACTCTTTAGAGGTGTTTATGGATGATTTCTCAGTCTATAGGAATAAATTTAATCATTGTATTGACAATTTAGATAAAGTATTGTAGCGATGTGAAGACTCACATCTTGTTTTAAATTGAGGAAAATGTCATTCACGGTAACAGAAGACATTGTGTTAGGCCATCGTATCTCTCGTCAAGGAATTGAAGTCGACAAAGCTAAAGTAAAAATTATTGAAAAATTACCTCCAACAACAAATATGAATGGTATTTACAGTTTTCTTGGGCATGCGGGGTTCTACCGAAGATTTATTAGAGATTTCTCAAAAATTGCAAAACTCTTATGCTCATTGCTGGAACAGAATCGAAAATTCTTCTTTGACGATGCATGTCTAGATGCATTCATTCAATGGAAGATGCAGCTAGTAAATGCACCCATTGTTGTTGCACCCGATTGGTCTCAACCTTTTGAAGTTATGTGTGATGCAAGCGACTTTGTTGTGGGTGCTGTTCTAGGACAACGTAAGGGAAAAATATTTCACACCATCTATTATACTAGCAAAACTCTTACAGATGCTCAAATCAACTATACCACTACAGAGAAAGAATTGTTGGCTATAGTTTTTTTTTTCGACAAGTTTCGTTCTTATCTTGTCGGTGCAAAGGTTACATAATTTACTGATCACTCGACATTGAAATATCTTTTTACGAAGAAGGATACAAACCAAGATTGATAGCTGGATCTTACTGTTTCAAGAATTTGATATCGAGATAAAAGACCGTAAGGGTTCAGAAAATCAAGTTGCAGACCATCTATCTCGATTGGAAATTGGCAGCAAAGATGAAAACATACTTCAAATTTTCGACTCATTCCAGATGAGAAGTCATTTGCTATAGATGCAACCCCTTGGTATGTAGATTTGGTTAATTATTTAGTATGTGGAAAACTCCCATTGGGTGTCACAGGCCATAAAAAAGAAAGATTTCTTCGTGAAGTAGTGAAGTATCATTGGAACGAACCGTATTTATTCAAGGTATGCAATGACAATATTATTCAAAGACGCCCAAAATTCAATCCTGAAGCACAACCATGATACTCCTTATGGAGGTCATTTCGGTGGCATGCAAACTGCTGTTAAAGTTCTCCAATCAGGATTCTGCTGGCCTTCATTATTCAAATACGCTCAAAATTTTGTGAATCAATGCGATAGGTGTCAGTGCACTAGTTCTCTATCCCAATGTAATGAAATGTTACAGTAGCCTATTATGGAGGTTAAATTATTTGATGTTTGGGGTTTAGATTTTATGGGACCATTTCCAAGTTCATTTGGAAATCTTTATATATTAGTAGCTGTTGACTATGTCTCAAAGTGGGTTGAAGCTGTTGCAGTCCCAAAGGATGATGCAAAGACAGTGCTTAAATTTTTTCACAAGTATATACTTACCCACTTTGGCACACCAAAGGCATTGATTAGTGATTAGGGTACACACCTTCATTGCAACTAAGTGGCAGATGGAGTCAATCATAGAATAATTACTACGTATCATCCGCAAACTAATGTACAAGCCAAAGTGTCGAATCGACAACTTAAAAACATTCTTGAGAAGGTTGTGAACCCTTTGAGGAAAGATTGCTCTTCTAGACTGGATGAGACTTTATGGGATTTGCGCACAGCATACAAAACTCCATTAGGGATGTCACCATATCAATTGGTTTTTGGGAAGGCATGTCATTTGCTAGTTGAAATGGAACACAAAGAAATGTGGGCAATTAAACAAGTGAACATGAACTATGAAGTTGTTGAAAGAAAAGGCTGTTGGATATCACTGAACTAGAGGAGATTAGGCGAAATGCCTATAAAAATCCTACAATTTACAAGGAAAAGGCCAAACGATGACATGACAGAATTATTTTGCAGCGAGAATTTATTGCGGGTCAACAAGTTTTATTATTCAATTCTAGACTGAAATTGCACTCGTGTAAATTGTGCTCTCGTTGATCTGGACTGTCCGAAGTTGTTGAAGTATTTTCTCATGGTGCAGTCACAATCAGAGATTTAAATGATGGACACTAATTCAAAGTGAATGACCAACGATTGAAACATTATCATGGGAATGTTGATCACAAGCAGGCAGAGACCATTAAATTGGTTGAAAAATTTTAATTCTTATGAAATTTATTATGTAATTTTATTTTTATTTTATTTTTGTTTCTATTCAAGTTTTTTTATTCTTTTCTTTATTTATTTCTATTTTTGTAGAATAATTAGGTACCATTTTCGGCGCACTTGGGCTCTATTGTCAACACAGTTCATACGATTGTACTGTCACTTCTAACTCAGCACGAATGAGGGCAAATCAAAAATTTCAGATCCCACTATTTGATCAAAAGTCACCTAGAGGGCTGATCTGTCTGAGCGGGCACAATTCTCATTGGACGTAATTATTTCCTCCAGCTTTATTTCCTTTCAAAAAATCACGTCTTTCCATCTTCTTCTTTCAATCACTATAAACCCCTCTTCACTGTACCGACTATGAAACACCCAAGTAATAATTTTTATTCACTTTCTCTTCCCCAAGTTCGTACATTTACACTTTTAAACCATCTTCACTCCATAAAACAAGCAAAATATGGAAAGAATGAGAGGATCAGTCAAGAAAGCGACCAAGCCTGTTGAAGAACACTCATCCTCTGCAACTGCAATTCGTGAGTCGGAATCCTCCATGCCAACTAAGAAAAAGGAGTCGATGATCTTTTTAACGAAAGTGGCCAAATTCCAATTTCAAACAACTTCTTAAAGCAAAACTTCCACCCAAAACAAGGTATTCTCTTTTTGCAACAGCAAGATTTGGACAAACAAGTCTCCAGAACCATCTCTAAGTTGAAGTGGGCGACTTTCTGCATGCATCCTGAAAGCTATTCTCCTTCATTGGTACGTGAGTTTTACGCTAACATAAATGACCATGAGTTGGAGTTTATCTTTTTTTGAGAAGGTTTAATCCCATGGGATGCTACAAAAATCAATGAGCTGTACAACACTAAGGTGGATGTCAATGAACACTCCAAGTTTATTGAAGATATCACAGACTAAAAAAGGGACCTGTTGGTGAAGGATTTATATGTTGAAGGAGCATTGTGGACAGGTTCACATCAAAAGAATTATATGATGCACCTCTGCTTTCTGACAGTACAAAGCAAAATTTGGTTTCATTTTGTCAACTACAAGTTACTACCTTCTACTCATAGCACCACAGTCAACCTTGATAGAATTTACCTAATATATTCAATTGTTAAGGGCAGAAAGATTGATGTCGGTGCAATACTCCGCCAGGAAATTACTGACTACGCTACAAGGCTAAATGGAATTTTGGTTATCTCGTCATTGGTGATGCTACTATGCCAGCAGAAAGGGATCGTGCCCCATGATGATGAAGAGATCTTGGAAAATAAGGGCCCGATCAATGAATGTTTATTGAAAGAATGACTCGTGGTAAAGATACACCAAAAATGAAGGAGGCAGAGACCAGCAAGACAAGGAAGGGCCAAAGTATAAAGCCAGGGAACAAACTTGACTGCAGAGACATCATTGCTGCGCAAAATGAAGGATAGCGAGAAGTTGGCCAATTACATCAGCAATTAGCAGATCAGGCTTATCGCTACAATAGATGATATAGACAGGTCACAAAATTTGTTCTATGCTTATACCAAGGCCTATAACAACTATATTGTAGCCACATTACGTTAGTTAAACCCGATCCCACTCCTAGAATTTCTAGTGTTCCCATCGATTATCTGAGAGCATGAACCCTCCTCCGAGGAAGATGATCTAGAGGATTGAGACAGATCGGTGGAATCCTCTCCCATTGTGCACGTCTTTCATGTTCAGAAAGAAGAGGAATCAAGGGACATTGAGGAGTGCATGTTAAGGATTGATAGCCTGGTCGAGGGTGAAGTCATTGCTGGTAAAGAAGCGCCTACTGTTGAGGAAAAAGTTGCTATGGAAGAGGAGGACGTCGTTTGTGTTGAAGTTGTGAACGAGATGGCCGAGGAAAAAAATACTGAGATAGAAGCTACTGAGAAAGAATCTGTTGAGGATATTGTCAATGCATTCAAGCTTATGGATACAACTAAAGATGATTTGGAGCTAGACCGGAGGAAGCTGCAGAGGTAACAAGTGAGGAGCACCACAATTCGTTGGCTATAGTGGTCTATATTAGACCACTCAAGGTGACCCTTCCTACACAAAAAGTAGTCGATGATGCCGAGGCAGAAGAACTTGAGGAGGAATCTGAGGACCGAGCAAATCCTAAAGAAAGGAAGAGAAATCACTCCAAAGATAAAAAGTGCAAGAAGGATGAGAAAAAGAGGAGGAAGAAGAAACACCGTGCAGCCACATTGATGGCCGAGGAAAACTGAGTTAATTTATTTTAAGTTTTAGTTGTAGTATTCATGCATTGCATGTAGCTGTAATTTTCATTTTGTTAGTGAACATTGCCGTTGCATTGTTCTTGTCATCACATTTAAATCTTAGTGCATTGAGGACAATGCGAACTTTAAGTTTGGGAGAATGCATATGGAGATTGGAAATACACCCATATTTCAATTTTTTTTAATGAAGCATACAAGGTTTATTTGTGGTTAATACAAATGTGTTGAAAGCTTTTTTTGTTACATTCGATGTTTAATTCTTGAATCAAGTCAACTATCAATGAATGAGTTGGATAAATTTGACCGAATGTTGTATCTTCAATTCTTGGATGAATGATTTAGGCTGCATTAGTAATGGATGACTAGTAGCATTCCTTGAATCTTGAATGAATCTACCTTTTACAGCTACTCATATGTATATATAGTTATGAATAAGTGACACTCCAAAGTAGATGTATTGTGAAATGTTAAAAAGGGAACACTTCAATGCAAGCGTTAGAAAAATGAATATAGCCAAAGGTTGTCGCTGCATGAGTGTGTGTCGAGCAATTATGTACTTTCTGGGGGTTTGTTGCTCTCCATCGTTACTTCTCAGGAAAAAGGGTACAGTAATTGAATGATATCCCTTATTCACACACAAAAATATATATACAATAAATGTTGTATTGGTATATAGAATTTAAGATTTGAAGCATGAGGTTAGTTTTGATGAAGATGCAATCTTAGTCATTCATACTTATGTTTTGTCGATGCAATATTCTGTCATCTAAATGTGAATCATTCATTGGAATTTTAGGTGATTAAAGTTGCTAGAATGATCATTTACCTTAGTGAAATCTTGTATAGCCTTGCCAGTTTCTGTTTTACTTGAGGACAAGTAAAAACTCAAGTTTAGGGGTGTGATTATACTAAAAAGAACATGTTTTCTCCCTACTTATTGGTTAATTTGTTCCCTTTTAGTTATCTTTAGGAAATATTTTAGTATTTTCCATTTAGTAATTTACATTTTATGACTCAGTGGACCTTGACCTATTTACCCTCAATTTTATCATATTTTGGTATTGATGTCGCTGCATGAGCAATTTCAAATTGAGCCCAGAATTGTCGTTGCACCTGACAACTGTTCGGATAGGAACAAAAATGAGTGAGCTGTCCAACCTGGTACAACTAACTTTTACGTATAGAGGTAGCATGATTCTGATGAAAATAACACCTGGCCTATTTGGGAAAAATATATAAATATTCATATAAAAAAAAGAGCTTTTTTGGATCATCTTCTTCAACTTATCCTTTGAAGCTTTCGGTTATGGCGGCTTAAGCTCCGATGGGTGAACTGATGTTAAAAGGATGCAAACTAGCTCTTGACGAGAAGCCTTGAGTGTGACACAATGAGGAATAGACAGATTCAAGTCGAGTTGTCCCGGAAGAGTATTCTCCAGTTGTTTCTTTTATTTTTCTTTTTTAAACGCTGGTGATTACTTCCTATTTCATGTTAGTACGTAAGTACACATGATTTCTATGTTAAATGTTATTTTATTCAATCCTACTTCTGCTGTTTAATCTTTGGGTTTGAATGTTTTTAGCATGGAAGTGTTATTGCGGTCACTGACACTGAGAGGTGGGTGCAGTGATAGTTCAAGCTAACTAGCATGACAACGGAAGTTGCTTCAGGATTAGAGGAATTTAATCCAATTGTTCTTAATAGTGTTCCATTGCCATCATCGGAAGGTGTGGCTAATGTCCATGTTTAAGTTTTTGATTAAATATAGAAGTTAAGCTTGGTACGATATTCATTACAATTTAATGCATTGACAATCACCTATCCTTTTACACCTTGTGAGCACTTAGCATTTTGTTGAATATTCACGTTGGGAATCCCAGTTAATCAATATCATATTTTATCTTACTGTTTTCAAGTTATTGCTTCGACAACTACATTCACAATTTATCTCACTCCTATCTAATTATTGCACTGGCATTGATAGACAAAAGACAACCATCCTTGTGAGATCGATATCCGACAGACTCATATCTGTCTACTATACTTGCATCGACCGTGTACGGTTGGACATTATTGCTATGACGTTAAGCAGCCGATCAGTTGCATCTGGAAAAAAAAAGATAAATCAGACAATCATAGTAGCAAGGAACCCTTGTGATCACAATCTAAGCTAAGAATGAGATCACAAGTAGAAATAATCAAAGTGGAATATTCACCTCCAAACAGGTTAGAGCAAACCTTTTGCTTCTTTCTACTTTACACTCTCCTAACACTTCCCCATCCAAACTTGTTGTAAACAAAAGTGCTTTTCACAGATATTGATCTCATTTTCTTTAACTTGTGATTGAAATTTATTATGATAGTGATGCAGTGGAGCCTAAAATACTCCATTAATTGTGTATATATTTGGAAAACACCATTAGATTCTTTCCCTACCAACATGCAGTTTAGGATAATTCGTATTTGACTTCATAATGTGCTATACATGCATGATGCTGAAAGTGATTTTATGTGCATGCAGTTTAGTTTATTTGCTCTATAGTGTTACCCATATTGACACGGCCTGTGACTCTAATCTAGTGCTTGTTAAATTAGACCCTCAAAATACTTGCAAAAAATTGTAAAAACCTTTTAATATCAAACAAGCATAAACTTTGTTTACTTACCACAAGAAGAAATTCAGCGCATCCAATTTGCAATCATTACCCCACCCAACTTGTAAAACAAAATTAAATGGAGCAACCAAACATCAAGTAAGGTATTTGATTCTACTGTGTTTCTTTAGCTATATAACAATGCTTGATTGTTTTGAATTTTTTAATCGCTATAAAGCATGACTTAGTGAGATAAATCCTTCACATTGTATGTCTGCAAATGCTTTGTCTTTCAATTTATTGATTATTTGGTGAAATCATTTCATGCAAAAATATATAACCACATCTTATTTGACATTGTTATCCTATGCTGTGGGGAACTAATTATTCTGCTAATATTTTATTTGACTCTCGTAATGCAGTATCAAACTTCACGAACTACAGTTCTACTTAAAGACAAAAGCAATTGGGGTTAGTTTCCATTATTAAGGCTCACTGATTTAAGATAGCAACCTTCGATTATTTGAGTTAGCTGATTTAATATCCCAACTCCTAACAGCTCGCTGACGTACGTTCACAACGAATATTACTAAGGCTCACTAATTTAAGATCGCAACCTCCGATTATTTAAGTTAGCTGATTTAAGATCGCAACTCCTAACAACTCGCTGACCTACGTTCACAGCTAATGTTATTAAGGCTCATTGACCTACATTCACAACTGATTTTACTAAGGCTCGTTGATTTAAGATCGCAACTCCTAACAACTCGCTAACTTACATTCATAGCTAATTTTACTAAGGTTCGCTGATTTAAGATCGCAGCCTTCAGACAGCTTGTAACACCCCTAACCCATCTTTGTCGTCAGATTAGGGTTACAGAGTATTAGCGTACAATCGAAAAACATTTAACATCATAAAATTTAAATAAATTAAACATATTATAAATTATTCAATCATATGCATTTTGTCCCTAAATCGAGCCTTCAAGGCCCTAAAAATAGCTTAGAAGTGATTCAGGACTAATTTGAAACAAAATAGGGATTTTAAGAAAAAGATGCAAAAATGTGAAAACAAGGGTCACACGGCCGTGTGACATACATAGCCAGGCCATGTAACATTCAAACAAGGGACACACGGTCGTGTCCCAATCCATGTCCTCACCCATGTAACTCACTGAGAAGGGTCACACGACCGTGTCACATGCCGTGTGCTAGGCCGTGAAACTCTCCAAGTTGCCATAAACAGCCCTATGCCAGGCCATGTAACTCTCTGACTTGAAACACTAAAAAAATTCAAATGACACACGGTCGTGCATGTCACATGGTTGTGTGACAGCCCGTGTCTCAAGCCGTGTGAACCTAAAATATAACCTAAAAATCAAGCTAATTCAAGTCCAATTCATGACTAACCATTCAAACAATTTAGGCACATATTAAAGAGACTTAAAAATCATTCAAATACACATAAACATGTCATTTCAAACACCTTAATTCATCTAACAAATATGCCATTCAAAGGGGCCACAAATATATCAAAACATCACTTACCTAACCAAGTCAATATTGTATATTCCCAAGCATAATAACCTAGTTCCAAAACTACCACACATAACCATTTGCAAGCCATCAAAACATACCAAAAAACCTTATATACAAGCACTTAAAAGTGACTAATATGACATAACTTGGTAAGGCATTAAAGTGCACTAAACCAATATAACCTTAAAAGCTTAAACATACCAAAACATACATTACAAAGATCCTATACATGCCATTATTAACCTTGGCCAAAATACACAAAATCTATTGAAATGGTTGTTGGATAGTGTGATAGGTCTCCGATGAGCTTCCAACCAATCGAGCTTCCGATAATCTATAACACAAAGGAAAGTAACTACATAAGCAACAAGTGCTAAATAAGCTCGTAAAAACTTTAAATATAACTTACCATTTCATTTATACAATTCATAGATTAGACATAAATCATTACCAATACCATAAGCTTAGTATAAGCCTATACAACATCATTAAAACTCACAAGTTAGTACACTTGTTCATGATACAAATGAATTCAACAATAAGATAAGTGTATTTCCATATGCAAATACATCATTTAGCTTATAAATATTTTCATAAGATCATGATTCATTCCATTTGCATACTTACCATTTCATTTCCTTTTCTTACCCATTGAACCATCTAGAATTACATTGGATACTAGGGAAAGTTCACACATAGTGTGTCTTTACATATAATAGTAACCTTTCCTTTGCATCAATGCTCACACGAGCTGTAGGTTGGAATGTAAGCTACACGATACTACTCACACGAGCTGTGGAGAATCCGCAACAAATGCAGGACCTCATCCATCAGTAGGACATTCAAGACCAGCACCCGAAACATGAAATCCCTAATGACATGTCATTCGTATCCCAAGAATTCTTAAGGTTTAACCGGGACTCGTTATCCGTCAATTCATCATAACATGAATGTCTTTATATATAGATTCATTTATATTAAAACAACATAGCAAATAGTTAATTTAGCTAACATTAAAATGATCATAGTTCATACGAACTTACCTCGACAACTAGGGCATAGAAGTAGAATCGAACACTAATCCGAAGCTTTAGTTTTTCCACGATTTAAGTTTGAATGTGGTTTATCTTGATCTAAATAGATAATTTCAATAAATTAAGTACTTCTAGTATTCAACTTAATCCATAGTTCATATTTATGCAAAAATTACAATTTTCCCCTAACATTTTAACTTTTCACAATTTACTCTTTAAGCTCATAGCTTGAATATAACTCATTTTAGCCTAAATCCAACTTAATCGATGTTGCAAGGGACCTTGAAACAACCCATAATTACAAAAAATTTGCAACAAAACCCATGGATTTATACTTTTAACAATTTAATTCTTATTTCCAAAATTCAACAAAAATCACTTAACAAAACATGTTTATTTTGCAACAAAGATTAATAATCTATCAAATAACTTCAAAACCTATCCAAAAACATCCATGGCAAGTACCTCAACCTTTAATAGTTTTTCAAATTAACCCCTAGGTTAGCTAGATTAAGCTAAAACGAACTCAAAAACATAAAAATCATTAAAAATGGGACACGGAACCATACCATGCAAGGAATTTTGACCTAGCCAAACTTCAAGCTTCTCCTTCCATGGCGAATTCGGTTGAAACAAAAATAATAGGAGGAAGATGATGATTTTAGCCTATTTGATTCTAAGTTTATTTATCATTTTAACCTTTAAAAACTATCAAAATTTCATTAAAACCTTGTCCATGCACATCCACTAACACTTTAAATGGTATAATTACCATTAAATTCATTTAGTTTAAGATTTCATAGCCATTGGACTCCTTTAACTAATAGAACTCAACTTTTACACTTTTTACGACTTAGTCCTTTTTACCTAATTAACCATTTAAACATCAAAATTTCTTAACGAAACTTTAATACGACCTTAATATAAATTTGTAGACATTAAATAAATATTAAAATAATAATTTACTCATCGAAATTATGGTTTCGAAACCACTGTTTTTGACACCACTGAAAACGGGTTGTTACACAGCTCGCTGATTTAAGATCGCAGATGATACTGAACAAATTTCTCTGAGCCCGCTGATTTACAAATTTTTTTCTTACGGGAAATAAAATTCGTAGTATTCTGCAATACAATTCTTGACTCCTGTACCACACTATTAGACAACAAAATTTGCTCAATAAAATTTCAAATGAAAACCTATACAATAAGCCCCAAATTACACACATCATAAGTGTAAGCTTTTCTTAGAAGAGTCACTTTATAACTCTTCTTCGACAAGATGGGGGGAAAATTGTTATATAATTATAAATAAAATGACCCGACTCAAAATCTGACCCAAGGTCCAACCCTATACAATAAAATTCTACAGACATCCCAAGGGGATAGATCTTCTTCTTCTTCTCGACTGTTGGACCAGAGTTCTCTCCCCGAATTTCCACATCCGTTATCCAAAGTATCAATAATATTATATACTTTTGAAGTAATTTTATAATTTTTGAATATTTTATAATATTTTTGTATTTTTTTATAAATTTTAATAAATTTTGAATTTTTATATTTATATTTTGAATTTTTAATTATATATTGATAAATTATTTGAATTTTTAGAATCAAAATCAATTTATAAAATTATAAACGTTGAGGGTTAAATTTATTTTTAAAATAAATACTAAATTAACAAATGTGTAAACATTGGAGGCTAAATTTGTTATTATATCAATATTATATCTAGTGACTAAATGTATTTTAACGGTGTAGTTACTAGAATTTAAAATTGATTTAACGGAAGCCATTAAAATAATAAAAGAATTTGAGGATGGCTAAAATAAAACACCTTTAAATTTAGGTAACTATCTGTATAACTTACAATTTTATTGGTTTAAATTTCAGTCCGTTCGTTTAAAATTGTTTGAGGATGTTAAACCATGACTAAGCAACATGACGCAAAAATTACCAGAGTTGAAAAGAAGGGTTGAAATAAACAAAACAATGTAAAAAAACACCAATTGAAGTTCTAATTAAACTTTTGTTTTTGGTTTAATTTACTGAAAAATTTTAATGGATTAATTTTTCTATTTAAATAGGTAGAGAATGGGTCGTTTCTTTTGACAAAATTTTTAAAGTGATGTTTATTGAATAACGGATAGAAGAAAATACAACTATTAATCTGAAGTTTATATAAGTTACTTGCAACCACCATCTGCTCAATCTAATTGTTATTCAATGATTGATCATCGTTATTAAGAAAATGACAAAGATTGAGCAAATAGGATAATAATAGTTAGTCTACAATAGTATAATTAGATTTGATCATTTGTATCTGCATCAGAATTAAGTTAAAAGCATTATATTTATTGTTTTATATAAAATGATTAATTTTTTACTCGTGCTGTGAATTAATTAAAATATTTTTAAAATTGAAACGTTTTGCTTACAATTTTATATATATAAAAATACAATAACATAAATTGTTTTTATTTGTTTGGATATATAATATAAAATTATTTTAAAAAAATATAAATTTAAAAGTATTATTGCAACATGAAATTAATAGATAAAAAAACTTATAATTTAGATAAATAAAGGTATGTTATCTTTATTCCATAAATTCATAAATTTGATTGAATTAATTTAATTAAAATAAATATGAAAAGTAACTAAAAGTGAATGTATATTAAATGATGAATTTTGATTGATTTAATTAAAGGAAATGTAAAAAATTAAAAGGGATATTAAATATGTATCAATTTTTTCTTGACTCGCTCGATCTAAATTTCATTTAAATAATTTTTTAAATATTTTTATTTAAATTTAATTATAAAATAAATATTTTATTATTTTGATATTGTAAATTATTAAAAAATGAAATAGAGGTGCAACAAATTCGATTTTCCAAAAAGTACATTATTTTCTTCTTAGCTAAAATGAGAAAATAATATATTTGTTTGTTTTAAAAAATGTGAATGGTAACCCACATTGCACTTCTAAAAGGAGATGCAGCTTCAAACCTTAAAGACAGCATTGTTAGGAGGGACAACCACAAACTTTGAACATAGACGGTAAAACAGACATGGATAATTCAAAAGAAAAACTAATATGATGTGAACCCGATTATGAGTTTGAAACTTGATTCATGGTTTGAATTGCCCGATTGTCCGTTCACGAGAAAAAAGATAAAATTAAGTGTAGAACTTGAAATGGTATAAGGATTAATGAAATAAAAGGAAATAATTAATATAACTTATAAAATGTAACTTGTCCTAGAAATGAACCAACACTATAAAGTAATGTAACCCAATTTCTACAAAGAAAGTGAAGGCTTAACAAGTTTGGGTTTTTTTTTAAGAAGATCGTGGCCCACTATCTATATTAGATAGGAACCAGCGATATAAGTTTGATAGCCACACTTCGAAAAAGGTTGAGAAGGGAAGTGATAAGATTGATTGTAAACGCCACAAGAAAGCAAGTTCTTGATAAGTTCGGTGAAATTCTGAAAACAAGAAAAAGTTTAAACTCAAATTTAAATTTCAAAATTTGATCATTAACCTTCAAAAAAAATCTCTTAAGCCGAAAAAATGTCCTAAGCTCAAATTTATAAACCTCTAAAAGATGACCCTTCAAAATCAGGCCATACATGTTCCCCTAAGCACAAAGTACTCTTTAATTACATCAACCAATTTAATGTTGAAAGATTCATCATTCATGCCCCCTTGGTGTCGTCCATGCATCTTTAGCCATTAGGAAAATGTTTATTCATTTTTAAAAATTAATTGGCCGGTTAGTTCATGCACATAAGTACAAATGAAAAGCCCCCTTCATGCACTCCATAAATAGCTGAAAATTCATGCATGGGTAAAGGAGGAGAATAGTCTCTTGAGCTTTTGGTTCATGAACAAATTCGTCCATACATTCATCCTCAAATGACCATAGAAATAATGCCTTCATGAATCAGCTTTAATGTGACCGAAGTTTCATGCACCTTCAAGGAGTTGAATGGCCTTTGTTCATCATTTGAAAAGCTACAATTGTTCCCCTAAGCTGGCCGGCCATTGGTGTACCTTTAGAACACAATAAATAACTATTTAGGACACTTTAAATGTAGGAATAAAACTGTAATGAAATTGAAAGTATTTAAAACGTAACTAAATAAATTAATTTAACTAAACTACCAGAATTAAAGGCACAAAGGACTAAGACACATAATAATGATGCCCTAACATACTTTTAGACAAAATTAAGAAATCGTAATATATTTTAAGATACATTAAAGGCGCAACAACTAAACAATAACATATCATATAAATTAAATAAACAATTATTAAGTAAACTTAAATTTAAAAAAGTTGTGTAATTTAGAAAATTAAAAAGGACGGTTTGGCCTTACCACATGCAAAATGTTACATGGGCTTTGAATATTTTCATCTTGAATTTGAGCCCTTCAAGCTTGGCCTAATCTCAAGTCCTTTTAATTGAATCTCCTGACGTGATTGAAATCACATCATAAAATATATTATTTTATTTATTAATTAATATAATTTATTATTAAAATTAAATTCAAAAATAGGATCCACTTTAAATATAACTAAATAAAAAGTGCTTGGTAATTCAAAGAATTAACTTAGAACTTAATGTTTTAGATAATTTTTTGTTCCTTCTTTTATTTTTATTTTTTGTGTATATATATATTAAAATGAGATTCACTTGATTATATTTAAAACTTAATTTAAATATAAGACCCACTTTAAATATAACTATATATATTAAAAATGAGATTCACTTGATTATATTTAAAACTTAATTTAAATATAAGATCCACTTTAAATATAACTATATGTATTAAAAATGGGACTGACTTAATCATATTTAAAACTTAGGGTCTGTTTGATTGAAGGAATTGATTTTTCGGAAAATCAATTCGAACTTTTCCAGCGTTTGATTGGCGGAAAACATTTTCCATTTGGAAAATGAACTCCAAAACAAGGGAAAATGGGTTACATTTTAGGGAAAATGTCTTACCCTTTCAATTTCCGTAAGACATTTTCCGTGCTCTCCTCTCTATCGCCTCCTTCATTCATTCCTTCATTTCGGTGAAAATTGCTTCATTTATCGATTTTCCAAGAACTTGTTTTTAATTATTCAATACTTATTTTTTAACACAATTACAAATAATTTATTTGATATTAATTTTTTCAATTTATAACGATTAATATTGTAGCTTAATAATTGAGTATTATTATAAATAAATCATTGCAATATATGTAAAAATAATTTAAAATATAAAATTTATTAATACATATCAATATATGTAAAACAATTTTTGAAAAATATTTCGAAATCGCATAAGCAACAAAAATATTTTACAGATTCAATCAAACACCGAAAATATTTTCCAAGAAATCATTTTACGAAAAAGCAAAACATTTTCCCGAAATCATTTTACGGAAAATATTTTACTGGCAATCAAACAAACCCTTAATATAAAAATGAGACCCACTTTAAATATAACTAAAAAAATATTTTGGAACCATACTGATGTGTCGGCATGTAATAGGTGACAAATGTCTTAAAACTGGTTTAAAACTAATTGTTACTAAAATTATTTAAAAACTCTATTTTTTTATGATATGTGTATGTATGCTATCATATAATAAATGCAACACCCCTAACCCGTATCCATCGCCGGACTAGGGTTATGGAGTATTACCGTACAATCGGAACATTTAACATACATTTAATATATAATCATAAACATATTATAATCCAATCATTTACATGCATATCATCCCTAAATAGAGCCTTTGAGGCCCCAAAAATACCTTAGAAACAATTCGGGACCAATTTGAAATTCTTTGAAAAGTTCAAGAAAAAGTTACAAAATTTTGACTACAGGGGTCACACAGCCGAGACACGCGCTCGTGTCGTAGGCTGTGTAACCCTCGAACTTGACCCACACATCCGTGTGCTAGGCCGTGTAACTCCCTGACTTGCATGCAAATGAATCTATAAGGGACAAACGGCTGTGTCGCCATGCCCGTGTCTCAGGCCATGTGGAAAAAAATTTACTAAAAACAAATCATTTCAAAACCATTATAAGCATACCATTTAACCTATCTAAGTACACTTTAAACGGGACCTAAAACAACATCAAAACACATTAAAACATGCTCAAAATATATCAAAACACACATCTTAAGTGCCTAACCAATGTGCCCTCATTGACACCACATTTAAATCATCCATTCACATCCAATATACCATTCATAGGTACCTCAAATAAAGTTCAAGCAAACAAATAATTGAATATGGTAAAAACATAACCTATACTCATCTTTCTCAAGTAACTAATTTCATTGAAATTATCACATGAAATAAATATATACATAAATCCAATCATCACCAAAACATGCTACATAACATATATCTATATATACAAACTTATAATCACATATTCAAAAGATTCAACTTCAAGGACATAATCACACCCTAGGTACATGCCAAAATTACAAAAGAAAACATCACCAACTTTGAGTACGGGATTCTTGTAAGATGTCATGTTCGAGTCTACTATTTATCTAACATGCAAACATGGAAATCAATTCACATTTAATAGATTTCATTTATATAATTAACCACAAGAATAACCAAATCATATGAGTCTATTCCTCAACCAAATAAAAATTACAATTCTTCTTTTATAATACCTATAACCAACTCTTTTTGATGAATCATAATACCTTGTCGTATGGTCCATTAGCTACATGGCACTCGGTGCCTAGTGGATAAATTACGGAAGAGTTTACACCCAGCGCTAGTCAGATTAACTGACAATATTAGATGTGAGCCTAGCTCTAGTTGGATAAACCAAAGAAATTTACTCCTAGTGCTAGTCGGTTGTACCGACAATTGTGTGCTCGGCACTAGTCAGACAAGCTGACAAAAGTTGCGCCCAGTGCTAGTCGGATATACTGAAAAAATCAATAGTGAGCCCAGCTCTAGTTGGATAACCCAACGATGTTTGCGCCCAGCACTAGTCGATTATACCGACGATAGTGTAATTATTTATTTCCACAATTTTCTCATTCATCACTTAACATCTTTATTCGATAATACACGTAACATTGTATTTCAAATATCAAAATAACATTGATTAATTAAATAATTAATAGAAAAATCAAGTTCAAGTATACAAACTTACCGAAACTACGCTTGTAGACAATTATTCCCTAGTCTTCTCTTTTCCATGACTAGCAACGGGATCTCTCGTATCTCGATCTAGAGTTAATAATTTAATTTAATCAATTACTCAATAACTAAGCTTACACATTTAACCAGTAACATTTGATATTCACTCAACTTAGTCCTTATCATAAAATACAACCAATCAATCCCATGTTTATATTAATTTCCTCAACCCACCAAATGTATACGTATAATTATCTATATAATTCCAAAACAGTCCTTATACTCTTGAATTTCATCACTTAATATCATTCCATTTTAGTTTTGAAATAAGCTACATCCCTAACAATTAATTTCACCTAAACCCTTAACACAATTTAACCAAAATGACTAATGAAAGAAATTTATAACTTATCATACTTTCTTAACAAATCATTCTATAAAATAACCATATATAAAGGTTCACCACTAGATCCCAAAACCTTAAAACATCAACAATGGCATTGTCCACTACTTCCAAACAATTTATACTTTAGCTCATGAATTAGTTAAATTAAACCATTTCCAGCACAAAAATACAATTAACATGAAAAATCAGTTTGAGTAACACTTACATGCAAGTCCTTCAAACCAAATACTTAAGCTTTATCAATGGCTTCCTTTCCCCTTTACTTTTCTTTATTTTCGGCAAGAAGGAAATAATAGAAATTTCTTTTAATGGTCTCTTTTGGTGTTTTATTAAATTTGTTTTTATTATTTTTTTACTTTTATAATTCCTTTAATGATTATTATAATAACTTTATATATATATATTTATAATACTATAACTTAATTAAAACCGTCCACCATCACCTCCACTTATAATTATTGGCTTATTTAGTTAATAAGTCCCTTAAGCTAGTTCCATCTTAAAATTTAGTAGTAATTCCTACTTTTATCCCTTATTTGATTTAGTCCCTTTTACTTTAATTAAACACATAATACTTTAAAAATATTTTACTATTATTCATTTCCTTCTAAGGTAACTCTATATATTTAATGATGATATTTATAAACCATATTCACAAAAGCGGAGTCTCAAAAGTATGTTTTCAATACTCCGACTTTCGGTCGTTACAATAATAATAAGATTACTTCTTTTTCTCATTTCTTGCCCGATAAATTCGATAAAAAATAAATATTATATTTATATTTGATTCCTAAATTAATTTAAAGTAAATTAAAATATGATGTGATTAATGATGAAGTATATAATATGGTAATTTAATTTAATTAATTATCATATAATGTGATTACATTAAAATGTTATATAATGTAATTAAATTAAGTTAATAATGGATTCCATAATTATAGGTTAATAATTAAAGAAATATTTTGAAACTCAAAGAATTATCCCAATATTCAATGTTTCCATATATTCTCCTTTACCTTTTTCATAAAATATATATAACTAATTTTTATCCGTGCAATGTACAACTTAATTTTGTGTTTATAAATTAAAATATATTTAATAATTTTTAAAAATTTTAATTTGTATACATGTTTAATTAACAAATGATAATGTGTTTTAACATATTTTCCCATTTTTCAAACATTTATGTAAACTTTTATAAAATTTTAAAATTTTAAAATTTATTTTAAAATATGCATGTTAAACCATTTTAAAATTTTTAATTTTTATATTTTAAAATTTTAAAAATAATTATGTAATTTCATAAAGAAACATGATATTAGAAAGTAAAATGACAATGACTTGTTTAAAATTTTTTTATTATTGAAAACATTATTATATAATTATTTTTCCAAATTGTTCACAACTGGAGGGGTTAGTGATACGGGTCATATCTTATTAGGGGTGAATCAGTGTATTACAGAGGAGATAAATCAAAGCCTCATGGAAAAATATTCGACTGTGGAGGTGTTTGAAGCTTTAAAAGGGATGCGTCCTACTAAAGTTGCTAGAAGTGATGGTTTTCTGGCCATTCTCTACCAATAATTTTGGGATATCATTGGGTAGGATGTGAGCCATTTCTGTTTGAATGTCTTAAAAAAATGTATGTTTTTAGAATCTTGCAATGTTACGAATATTGTTCTCGTACCAAAAATTCTTCAGCCAATAAATCTATCAAATTTTAAACCAATTAGCCTATGTAAGGTTCTTTATAAAATCATATCTAAAACTGTAGCGAATTGTTTCCAAAGAGTTTTAGATTGTTATGTTGATGAGGCTCAGAGGCTTTCATCCCTGGAAGATTAATTTCTGATAATATCTTGCTTGCTTATGAAACATTTCATTCGTTTAAGTGAAAGAGGACAGACAGAAAAGGTTGTATAGGTCGAAAATTGAACATGAGTAAAGCTTATGATCGGGTGGAATGAAATTTTTTAATGGAGATGATGTTGAGAATGGGTTTTGATAGAGCATGGGTGAATTTCATTCTACATTGCTTGTCAACGGTTACTTAATTACAATGAATGGGAAAGGAGGACCAAAATTCTGAGATTCTAGAGGTTTGAGACAGGGGAAGCCGTTAAGCCCTTATCTTTTTTTGATATGTGGTGAGGGCTTTTCCTCTCTGATTTGTATGACTGAAAGGGAGGATTTAATAGTTGGGGCTAAGGTCAGTAGAAGGGGCCCACGAATTTCTCATATTTTATTTGCTGATGATAATATTCTGTTTGGGGAAGCAACTGAAGGAGGAGCTCAAGTATTAAAGGGGGTTTTGAAGGAGTACGAAACAGTATCTGGTTAGTGTGTTAACTTTGAAAATTCTACAGTCTTTTATAGTTCAAACACATCTGATTAGATTATAAATGTTGTGTCGCAAATATTGAAAGTTAGAATTTCTGTGAATGCGGAGAAATACCCTAGGTTACCCAACTTGGTTGCAAAGGAAAAAAGTGGGCTTTTCAAACGTTAAAAGATCGTATGCGCCAGAAAATTAACAATTGGAGTTCTCGTTATTTATCGCAATGTGGGAATGAAGTGTTTATTAAGTCAGTTCTTCAAGCCATTCTGAACTATTCAAGGCCTATTTCCTATTGCCAAAATCTCTTTGTTCTGAACTGGAAGGAATTTGCGCGAAGTGTTGGTGGGGGAAGGGTCTGGGAAAGAAAAGAATGCATTGGTGTGAATGGAAACATTTGTGTGTTCCAAAAGAAAGCGAGGGATTGGGTTTTCATAGTTTGGCACATTTTAATTGCCAAACAGGTTTGACATTTGTTAAATTATCCAAATTTGTTACTTGCGCATACTTTGAAGGTGAAATATTATCTGGAAACTGACTTTTTAAGAGAAAAGTTGGGACATATACCTTCGTTTACCTGGAGGAGTATATGGGCTTCAAAAGGGGTGCTTGAAGATGGACTATGCTGGCGGGTAGTAACTTGTACTAAAATCTTTGTTGTTGATTCCTCGTGGGTTCCAAGAGCTGAAAATGGAAGAATACAAGATGGTGAAAGGTGTAATGAATCATTAAAAGTTTGTAATTTAATTTGATAGTACAAATAGAATCTAGAAAAATGATATCATTTGAGATACCTCTGGTGATGTTGATGCTCGAATGATTTTTGACATTCCTTTGTCCAGATTTCTGCATGATCATTATCAGGCTTGGGTTGGGGAGGCGTATGGGGAGTTTACAACTCAAATTGTTTACAGAATTATTCTTCAAAAATCTCCTACGGCTAATCTTTTACAAAATCAAATTGATTACAAAAGCTTTTATAGGAAATTATGGGGCTTGGAGCTTCCTTCCAAACAAAAAATTACATCTGGCAATTTACAAATAATTAAATTCCTACCCTTTGCAACCTACAGATTAAGAAAATCTCAAATACAAGCATTTGTCCATGATGCGTTCGTGAAGTTGAAACTACTTTACATGCACTGAGAGATTGTCCTGTATCGAATGAAATATGGCAACACATGAGTTGGGTTTGGTCAGATAAGGTTTTACAAATGGGATTTATGAAGTGGATTACCTGGTTTTTTGAGCATAACTCTAGCTCTCCGTGTAAGGTGTTTGTGAGTACGATGTGGATAATTTTGATAGAGGGTTGCGCACTGACCAAGATCGAGTTGCCAAGTCACGGAAAACTCCTATGAAAATGCTAGACGCTTGGATCTGAAACGAAACAGAAAATTAAACTTAGAATCAACAGAACTGAAACGAAACACCCAAAACAATAAAGAATCAGCCAAGAATTGAAACACTTATTAATAAGGATTCTTGGAAACCAAGAACACGAAATTGAACTTCAAGAAAAGTCTCCAATCAGCCGAATCTGACAAGTAAACACAAAACAAAAAAATTAGACTCAACAGATCACGAAACCCCAAATTGAAGTAGAACTAGGTTTTGTGCGGCAAGAAAAGGAAGAATTATGAATCAAGAACGATTCTTGATGCCCAAGACTGGTGCCGAACATATTCTTGAAGATTGAAAGGGCTACAATGCAACAAGAAAGATTAAAACAATTTAATCAATGAATCGGCACAAGCAGAAAAATTAAAGAGGAATAAACAGCAAGAAAATAAAGAAAAGTCCTAAGAAGCCTTGAAATCAAGAAAGATTTCACAACTCTCTTCAAACGGCTCTAATCTCCCATCCAATGTAGGACAATGGCAAGAAGAATGCTGAAGATGGCTCCCATAATCAAAAAGATTGTTAAAACTACTTCCAAAGAAAACTCAAGAGAAAATTCTTGGAGAAACTCGAAGAGAATTTTCACTCAACAAAAATCTGATTTCAATGTGTAATTCAATGTATCAAACGGTGGCCGGCCAAGCCATATATATAGGCCTTTTAACTACTTTCCTAGTACTACTAGGAAAACTAAAAAACACCTAATTGTTGACTTCTAAAGGGAAATTCGGCCAAGGCCTTTAAATGGGCCTCTTGGACTGAATGTTTACATAAAAATTTATTCATAAAGTCTAAAAATTAAAAAATAAGTATTTAAAGAATTAAAACTTAACAAATTGGGCCACTTTGACAATTTGGCCTGATTTTCAACTAAGTCTAGTTTAAACTTCTTGGTTGGGCTTGGAACATCTTATTGGGCCGTATCTTCAAGAACTTGCGCTTGTGATCTGTTTTCTCCCGAAATTGGTTCGTTGATGCTCGTAACTGAGATCCAATGTGCCTTAGCTACAAGATTCGGTTTCTTGGACCAAGATTTCAAAGATTTGAAATTTTGATTTTCTTGATTCTTGAAATCGCTCAAAACAACAAAATTGGACCAAGATTCGATTTCTTGATTTTCTTGAAAACAAGAAAGTGAATCTTAACTTTATTTTCCTTTGTATACGCATCTAAGGCCTTGAACGGTTCGATTTAGTTTCATATGCATTTGTCTGGCCTTTGACCTCGTTATTGGGCCTTGTGGTAATTTGAACCCATCACGTTCTTGAGCTTGAATTGGGCCTTTGTGACTCGTATCATTCCCCCCTTCATCAAAAAGATTCGTCCTCGAATCTAAAAAATCAAATGGAGATAAGTCAGCCACATTGAAAGTAGAACTTACATTTTACTCACCAGGTAGGTCAATTTTGTATGCATTATCATTGATCCGCTCGAGTACTTGGAAAGGCCCATCGCCTCTTGGATCCAACTTGGTCTTTCCTTTTGGAGGAAATCGTTCTTTCCTCATATGGACCCAAACCCACTCTCCGGGTTCAAATACAACCCGTTTGCGCCCCTTATTTGCTTTGTTGGTGTTGATGTCATTTTTTTTGGCTATTCGTTGCCTATCCTTCTCGTGTAAGGATTCACCAACTCAGCTTTCTGTTCGCCATCAAAATTAACAATATGTTCTAGTGGTAATGGCGCAAGATCAAGTACTGTTAGTGGGTTAAAACCATAAACAAGTTCAAATGGTGAATAGCCAGTTGTAGAATGAATAGATCTATTATATGCAAATTCAACAAATGGCAAACATTCTTCCCAATTTTTAATGTTCTTTCCCACAACTGATCGTAATAAGGCTCCTAAAATTCGATTGACTCTCAGTTTGGCCATCGGTTTGGGGGTGACATGTAGTTGAACACAGTAATTTCGTACCAAGCTTACCCCACAATACCTTCCAAAAGTGGCTAAAGAATTTGACATCTCTGTCGAAAACAATTGTTTTAGGGATGCCATGAAGTCTTACCACATCTTTAAAAAATAAGTCTGCCACATGTAGGGGTGAGCAAAACTCGATTCGATTCGAAAAAATCAAAAAAAATTCAAATTTCGAGTTAAACGAATCGAGTTATTCGAGTTAATCGAGTTATTCGAATCAACTTGAATTTTTTTTCGAATTTCGAGTTCGAATCGAGTTGAGTTTTCAAATTCGAATAACTCGAATAATTCGAATAATTCGAATATCAAACTATAATATTTTACAGTTTTACCCAAACTCCCAAACCTTTTTACTTTTCCCTCAAAACTTTTACTCCTTCCCACTTTCCCCCCAAAACTTTTACTCCTCCTCCCAACCCCCAATCTACCCAAAATCCATTTCCACCAAAATTTTACTCTCCCATTTATTTTTTCTCAAAATTTTACTCCCAAAAACCCTCAAAACCTTTTATTTTCTCCCAAAATTTTTACTCCTTCCCACTTTTCCCCTAAAACTTTTATTCCCTTCCCATCCCACCTCCCATCTACCCCAAACCCTCACCCCTCCAATTTTTTTTAATATTTTCCCTCCAAATACTCCCCCTATTTACTTTTCCTTAAACTTTTATTCTCCAAAACTTTTTATTTTCCCCCTAAACTTTTACTTCTCACCCTTTACTCTCAAATAAAAAATCAAAATTATCCAAAAAAATTCACTAAACATAAATAGTAATAATTTTATTTATATCTACTATTTATATTATTAAATTAAATTTCACATTTTATATTATTTATATTATTTATATTATTGAATTGTTTAGTCATATTGAATATTTATATTAAAATTGAATTATTAATTATGCCATAAAATATTAGTGTTAAAATTTTATATTGGTATCAATTTCACATTTTATTTTTAAAATAACTTTTATTAAAAATCATATTTTTACATTTAATATATTTTTAATTCCAAAATACATAGTGACAAGAATCAAGATAATTGAAACAACTAAGCAAGCAAAGAAGCTAACCAATATATAAAAAATTAATAAATAAATTATGAGGTGACGAAAGTTAATGAAAAATTTGATTAAGGTGGACAAATTTTATTACGATGGGTGACAGTGGTTACAATGACCCAAAATTATTTTTTAAAATTTAACTCGAACAAATATATTCGATTCGATTCGAATTTCATCTCACTCGACTCGATTCGAGAAAACTTCAAATAAAGTTAGGATGATAAAATGAGATTCGAAAACTCGATTAACTCGAAAATTTTCGATTCTATTCGATCGAATGCTCACCCCTAGCCACATGTGTAGCATCATCTTTTTTGTGACACGGAATAAAATGTGCCATCTTGGAAAACCTGTCAACAACAACAAATATACTATCTCTTTGATAGAGGGTTGCGCGCGGACCAAGATCGAGTTGTCAAGTCACGGGAAAAAGCCTACGAAAGCTCTAAACGCTTGGATAGATAGGTAATCTTGGAAGCCAAGAACACGGAATTGAATTCAAGAAAGGTCCCAAACAGCCGGATCTGAAAAGAAGAATCCAAAAAAAATCAACAAATTAAATTTAAACTCAGCAGATCACGAAATCAACTAGATCTAGGGTTTGGACGGCAATAAAGAGGGGTTTTGTGAAATCAAAACATTTCTTGTTGTCCAAGGTTGATGCCGAACAAATTCTTGAAGGTTGAACGGGGCTGGAGACGCAGCAAGAGTGTTTAAACAAGTTAGATAATGAAATCGACACAAGCAGAAAATTAAAAAGATTGAACAGAAAGAAAAATAAATATAAAGTCCTAAGAAGCCTTGAAATCGAGAAAGATTTCACAACTCCCTTCAAACGGCTCTAATCTCCCCTCTAATGAAGAACAACGGCAAGAAGAAGACTGAAGATGGCTCCCACAATCAAAACAGATTGTTAAAACTCCTTCTAAAGAAAACTCAAGAGAAAATTCTTGGAGAACTCAAAGAGAATTTTCACTCAACAAAAAAAATCTGATTTCAATGTATTCTTCAAGTGTAATGTGTATAAGGGTGGCTGACCAAGCCATACATATAGGCCTTCTAACTATCTTCCTAGTCCTAATAGGAAAACTAAAAAAAAAGCCTAACTTTTTTTACTTTCAAGGGGAAATTCGGCCAAGGACTTTAAATGGGCCTCTTGGACTGAATTTTTACATAGAAATTTATTCATAAAGTCTAAAAATTAAAACTAAGTATTTAAAGAATTAAAACTTAACAAATTGGGCCACTTTGACAATTCGGCCTGATTTTCAACTAAGTCTAATTTAAATTTCTTGATTGAGCTTGGGACATCTTATTGAGTCATTTCTTCAAGCATTTGGGCTTGTAATCCGTTCTCTCCCGAAATTGGTTCGTTGATACTCGTAACTGAGATCCAATGCGCCTTAGCTGCAAGATTTGGTTTCTTGGACCAAGATTTCTAAGATAGGAAATCTTGATTTTCTTGATTCTTGAAATAGCTCAAAACAACAAAATTGGACCAAGATTCGATTTCTTGATTTTCTTGAAAACAAGAAAGAGAATCTTGATTTTGTTTTTCCTTCGTATACGCATCTAAGGTCTTGCTAATGAAGTCTTGAATGGTTCCATTTAGTTTCGTACGCATTTGCCTGGCCTTTGACCTCGTTATTGGGCCTTGTGGTAATTTGAACCCATCACGTTCTTGAGCTTGAATTGGGCCTTTGTGACTCGTATCATTCCCCCCTTCCTCAAAAAGATTCGTCCTCGAATCTAAAAAATCAAATGGAGATAAGTCAGCCACATTGAAAGTAGAACTTACATTGTACTCACCGGGTAGGTCAATTTTGTATGCATTATCCTTGATCCGCTCGAGTACTTGGAAAGACCCATCGCCTCTTGGATCCAACTTGGTCTTTCCTTTTGGAGGAAATTGTTCTTTCCTCATATGGACCCAAACCCTCTCTCCAGGTTCAAAGACAACCCGTTTGCGCCCCTTATTTGCTTTGTTGGTGTTGATGTCATTTTTTTTGGCTATTCGTTGCCTAGCCTTCTCGTGTAGGATTCACCAACTCGACTTTACATTAGCCATCAAAATTAACAATATGTTCTAGTGGTAATGGCGCAAGATCAAGTACTGTTAGTGGGTTAAAACCATAAACAAGTTCAAATGGTGAATAGCCAGTTGTAGAATGAATAGATCTATTATATGCAAATTCAACAAATGGCAAACATTCTTCCCAATTTTTAATGTTCTTTCCCATAACAGATCGTAATAATGCTCCAAAATTCAATTGACTACCTCAGTTTGGCCATCGGTTTGGGGGTGACATGTAGTTGAATACAGTAATTTCGTACCAAGCTTACCCCACAATACCTTCCAAAAGTGGCTAAGGAATTTGACATCTCTGTCGGAAATAATTGTTTTAGGGATGCCATGAAGTCTTACCACATCTTTAAAAAATAAGTCTACCATATGTGTAGCATCATCTGTTTTGTGACAAGGAATAAAATGTGCGATCTTGGAAAACCTGTCAACAGCAACAAATATACTATCTCTTTGATAGAGGGTTGCATGCGGACCAAGATCGAGTTGTCAAGTCACGAGAAAAATCCTACGAAAGCTCTAAACGCTTGGATAGATAGGTAATCTTGGAAGCCAAGAACACGGAATTGAATTCAAGAAAGGTCCCAAACAGCCGAATCTGAAAAGAAGAATCCAAAAGAAATCAACAAATTAAATTTAAACTCAGCAGATCACGAAATCAACTAGATCTAGGGTTTGGACGGCAATAAAGAGGGGTTTTTTGAAATCAAAACATTTCTTGTTGTCCAAGGTTGATGCCGAACAGATTCTTGAAGGTTGAACGGGGCTGGAGACGAAACAAGAGTGTTTAAACAAGTTAGATAATGAAATTGACACAAGCAGAAAATCAAAAGATTGAACAGTAAGAAAAATAAAGATAAAGTCCTAAGAAGCCTTGAAATCGAGAAAGATTTCACAACTCTCTTCAAACGGCTCTAATCTCCCCTCCAATGAAGAACAATGGCAAGAAGAAGACTGAAGATGGCTCCCACAATCAAAAAAGATTGTTAAAACTCCTTCTAAAAAAACTCAAGAGAAAAATCTTGGAGAACTCAAAGAGAATTTTCACTCAACAAAACAAATCTGATTTCAACGTATTCTTCAAGTGTAATGTGTATAAGGGTGGCTGGCCAAGCCATACATATAGGCCTTCTAACTGTTTTCCTAGTCCTAATAGGAAAACTAAAAAAAAAAACTAACTTTTTTTTACTTTCAAGGGGAAATTCGGCCAAGGACTTTAAATGGACCTCTTGGACTGAATTTTTAATAGAAATTTATTCATAAAGTCTAAAAATTAAAACTAAGTATTTAAAGAATTAAAACTTAACAAATTGGGCCACTTTGACAATTTGGCCTGATTTTCAACTAAGTCTAATTTAAATTTCTTGATTGGGCTTGGAACATCTTATTGGGTCGTTTCTTCAAGCATTTGGGCTTGTAATCCATTCTCTCCCGAAATTTGTTCGTTGATGCTCGTAACTGAGATCCAATGCAACTTAGCTGCAAGATTCGATTTCTTGGACCAAGATTTCCAAGATTTGAAATCTTGATTTTCTTGATTCTTGAAATCGCTCAAAACAATAAAATTGGACCAAGATTCGGTTTCTTGCTTTTCTTGAAAACAAGAAAGTGAATCTTGATTTTCTTTTTCCTTCGTATACGCATCTAAGGCCTTGCTAATGAAGTCTTGAATGGTTCTATTTCGTTTCATACGCATTTGCCTGGCCTTTGACCTCGTTATTGAGTCTTGTGGTAATTTGAACCCATCACGTTCTTGAGCTTGAATTGGGCCTTTGTGACTCATATCACTCTTCTTTTCTTAGTTCGTGGCAAACCTAGAATAAAATCCATGGAGAAGTCTACCCATGATGAAGTAGGAATCGGCAAAGGAGTGTAAAGGTCGTGAGGCATTACCTTAGATTTTGCTTGTTTACATGTGATGCACTTAGAACATACCTTTTTGACATCCTTCTTCATATGTGGCCAATGGAAGTGTTCTATCCCACGTAAAGGTGGTAAACCTTTAGGGGCCTCACTAAAAACATCCTCATAATCCTGCAAAAGACATTGAAACACACTAGGCAAATTTTCATTAATGTTAGATAGAGATAAATAGTTTTGCCTAAACCTCACAAGGATACAAGGTTGTTTATTGAGTAGGGCTCTCCTCACATCTTTTTTCGTTGCAATTTAAATTTTCACTCTCGTTTTACCACTTGTGGATTCACTCACCTTTGGGCCATTTAAATTTTGACTTTTTTCACTACTAACCTCTTTTCTCTCTGTCTTTTGTATTTGTCCTTTCTCCCTCACCCCCTTACAAAATTTCATCATTTTTAATTGATCATTATATACATCATTGGGATTTAAATGAGCAAAAGTGAATTTTCTGCCTTTAAACACAAGAGAGTATCTATTGAGCTTGCCTTGGTGTGTAACATCACGATCAAATTGCCAAGGCCGTCCAAGGAGCAAGTGTGTCGCATGCATTGGGACCACATCACACCATACCTCATCCTCGTAATTCCCGAGCTTAAAAGTGATCAAGGCCTGTTTTGTAACTTTAACTTCCGAGCATTCATTAAGCCACTGAAGGTGATACGGCTTAGGGTGCTCGGTACAAGGTAACTTTAAGGAATCCACCAAATAACTGCTCACTACATTCGAACAACTCGCACTATCAATAATAAGTGAACATAAGTTACCTTTTATAAAACACCTAGAATGGAAGATATTGGTCCTTTAGTTATCAAAATCGTCTCTCATTTGGATGTTAAGGGTGCGGCGGACTACAAGGCATTTATCATGGACATCATTATGGTCATTATTATCAACATCGACTTGACAAATTCTATGCATCTTTTTTTTTCTTTTGGAATACCTGCAAAACAAAGACTCAACACTCGAAAAGAAAAAAAAATTAACAAACCTCACCGTTAATCACTCAAAAAGGAAAATCAAATTCTCATAGAGGTAGAATTCAGTCTTGTGAGTTATTTAGTAGAGTCTATATCAATCAATTAGAAAGTATATGAACCGTAACTACCAAAGAATCTTAATTGCACTAGGAGTCCAAAAAGTGACGAGACACCAATTGATTTGTGTTGCACCGAGAAAGAATTGTGCACACTTTTAAATCCTACTAACACAAGAAACAAGAAGGTATTAGATAGTGTAAAGGAAGAATAAAAGCAAAAAAATGAAAACCTACAGCTAAGAATCAATAAAAATTGCTGACACCCAAAAACCCGAAAAACTACGGAGTAACTTGACAACTTCGTTCGAGGTGTTCCCGATAACCAAAAAGCACGAAATTTAAAATGGAATGTCCTTAAATATTATATATTTTATTTGTAAAGTTTCGGCATTAAAATCAACCTGTTGAATATTTTTTTTATTTGATTTCGTCTTTTACTTTTTTTTTGAATTTTTCTATTGATTTTTTTGCAGGAAATATTTTTTTATATTCTACCACAGTGCCACAAATATGCATATACAATTTCAGACCAATTGGACAACGTTTACCCACTCAAATGAATTTTTTTTCAAAAATTTTTCTAGGTAAAAACTGCTATATGTTGTTTCTTAAAGGAAATAAATTTAGAAATCAACCAAGAACACCCAAAACACCCAAAAGCTGATACCAAATGATAGAAGGTTGTGCGCGGACCAAGATCGAGTTGCCAAGTCACGGGAAACTCCTATGAGAATGATAGATGCTTGGATCTGAAACGAAACAGAAAATTAAACTTAGAATCAACAGATCTGAAACGAAACACCCAAACCAATAAAGAATCAGCCAAGATTAAGAGGGATTCCTGGAAACCAAGAACAGGAAATTGAACTTCAAGAAAAGTCTCCAATCAGCCGAATCTGACAAGTAAACACAAAACAGAAAAATTAGATTCAACAGATCGCGAAACCTCAAATTGAAGTAGAACTAGGTTTTGTACGGCAAGAAAAAGAATAATTATGAATCAAGAATGATTCTTGATGCCCAAGACTGGTGCCGAACAGATTCTTGAAGATTGAAAGGGCTGGAAATGCAACAAGAGAGATTAAAACAATTTAATCAATGAATCGGCACAAGCAGAAAAATTAAAGAGGAATAAACAACAAGAAAATAAAGAAAAGTCCTAAGAAGCCTTGAAATAGAGAAAGATTTCACAACTCACTTCAAACGGCTCTAATCTCCCCTCCAATGTAGGACAATGGCAAGAAGAAGGCTAAAGATGGCTCCCACAATCAAAAAGATTGTTAAAACTACTTCCAAAGAAAACTCAAGAGAAAATTCTTGGAGAAACTCAAAGAGAATTTTCACTCAACAAAAATCTGATTTCAATGTGTAATTCAATGTATCAAACGGTGGCCGGCCAAGCCATATATATAGGCCTTTTAACTACTTTCCTAGTACTACTAGGAAAACTATAAAACACCTAATTGTTGACCTTTAAAGGGAAATTCGGCCAAGGCCTTTAAATGGGCCTCTTGGACTGAATGTTTACATAAAAATTTATTCATAAAATCTAAAAATAAAAAAAATAAGTATTTAAAGAATTAAAACTTAACAAATTGGGCCACTTTGACAATTTGGCCTGATTTTCAACTAAGTCTAGTTTAAACTTCTTGGTTGGACTTGGAACATCTTATTGGGTCGTATCTTCAAGAACTTGCGCTTGTGATCCGTTCTCTCCCGAAATTGGTTCGTTGATGCTCGTAACTGAGTCCAATGCACCTTAGCTACAAGATTCGGTTTCTTGGACCAAGATTTCCAAGATTTGAAATCTTGATTTTCTTGATTCTTGAAATCGCTCAAAACAACAAAATTGGACCAAGATTTGGTTTCTTGATTTTCTTGAAAACAAGAAAGTGAATCTTGATTTTCTTTTTCCTTTGTATACGCATCTAAGGCCTTGCTAATGAAGTCTTGAACGGTTCCATTTAGTTTCGTACGCATTTGCCTGGCCTTTGACCTCGTTATTGGGCATTGTGGTAATTTGAACCCATCACGTTCTTGAGCATGAATTGGGCCTTTGTGACTCATATCACATTTGGTCAGAACATAATAAGTGGGTGCATGAAGGTAAAAAACGAGCAGGGTTAGATATTGCTAATTTTATATGTCAATTCATTGGGAACTTGAAGAGTTACAAAGAGTCTTACCTGGTCGTAAAGGGAGTTTGGTTCGTTGGAGCTCTCTAGCTCACCACATGTGAAAATTAACTTTGATGCAGCATTTAGGGAGTCTAAACATAGATTGGGTTTTGGAATAGTGATTAGAGACAACGAAGGATGAGTATTGGGTTCAAAAGTGGTAATAAACAGAAATGTATTAAAGACAACGAAAGATGAGTATTGGGTTCAAAAGTGGTAATAAACAGAAACGTACCTTCATCATTCGTAGCAGAGGCCATAGCTTGCGTTCAAAGTCTTCAATAGGGGCTTGAGGTGGTTTTCCGGATGTTGTGCTGGAAGGAGATTCTCTGTCAGTTATTCAAAGAATATAGAGCAAGTGTGGAGATAAATCCTTGATAGGGGCATATATTAGGGATTGCAGAGAGTTGGGTCAATGGTTTAATACCTGCTTTTTTAGTCATATCCCCAGATCGGCGAATGAAGTTGCTTATGTGTTGGCTACCATGGGATTAAAGTCTGGGGAACAATCGTGCATAAAAGATGGAATCAAGGAGTGTGCCAGAGAAGGAGTTGAGAGAGATAAGGGTGAATGAGGGTATTAGTGTTTTGAATCTGCAAAGAAGTTTTGGGTTAGGGATGCGATAATGTTTCAGGGAAGGGTAAAGGTTTTGGAAGGATCTGGATTAATGCTTTGAATGGTTTTTGAAATATCTTTGGGGTTCTCAACGTTGGCTATTTTTTTAGGGGGGTTAAGCATTTACTGCTATCTGTTGAGGCTTTGAAAGTCTCTAGAGTATCCTCCCTTTGTTAGTTAGTTCTTGTGTTTTTAATTTCGATGTTTACTTTTGAGTTTTCTTCTTCTTTTTTGTTTCAACTTATAGGGCTTTACCTTTTATTTTTTCTGATTTAAATTTCATTTGGGTATGTGGTTTTCCATTTTGGTTTTGTTGTGTTTGGGGCCTGGGTCTACCTTTTGTATCTTAGTCTCTAGAATGCTTTTGCTTTGTTATTGTTTTGTGGATTCTTGTTTCTCTAATAAAAAGTTTCAGTTATATTTTTCAAAAAAATATAAAAATTACTTGTTTAAAGTTTTTTATAATTGAAATTCTTATTATTATTGACATGAAAACCATATTTAAAACTTAATTTAAAAATGAGACTAGTTTTAAATATAATTAAAAATAAAATATTTTAAAAATAAAAAAAATTCAATGTTTTTCCGTATTTTTTAATATTATAATATATATGGTGTTGACACCATTTTTTGATAAAACGGGGTTGACTTGGATTTGAAAATAAAAACGGGACTCGCCACCAATCCTTTTTATCTAGGTGTGATCGGATCACCTCATCATTTTAATAAAAATTTAAATTTACTAAAATGATAATTTTTTTGGTCTACAAAATTCAGAAAACAGGTTCGGGAGTCGGTTACGCACGAGGAAGGATTAGCACCCTCAATACGCCCAAAATTGGTACCTAGTTGATTAATTAATGTCTTGTTGTCGAAAATTAAAAACTCGAAAAGAATTTAAAAATACGATCCTTCTTTATATTGTGTTATTTTAAAATTATTTGAATAAATCAAGATGGAAAATGCCTCCTTATCTCGAAGTAACAAGATGTCACGTCCAGTAAGTTAGGACACGACACCTCGTATTTTTGAGAGTAAGCTTGCCTTTTATTTTTTATTTAAACCTCATTTAATTCAATTTTAAAAGGATATTAGGTTATTTAGGTTTAACGCGAGAAAAATCAGAATCCAGTAAGTTAGGGCACGACTTCTCGAGTTTCTAAATACGAAATATTGCTTTTATTGTTTCTTTGAAAAATCCTCGTCTCGAGAAAACAATGTGTCACATCCAATGCATTAGGACACAACGTATTGAATTCCCGATAATGAGCTTTTATTTATGGTTTTTTTATTAAAGAGGATTCTCGATTATTTAGATTCGACGAAGAAAATTGGAACCCAACACGTTTTGGTTCAATCCTCTCGAAGATCCCAAATACCGAGTATTACTTTTATTTTCGAAATCTTCCTTTTTTACAAATCTGAGTAAAAATGGGTGTAATGGAATAACAATGATGATGATGTAAGTAAAATAATAATACGAGCAATAGCATCAAAGATAAGATAAATAAAAAATGGACAAATCAAGGACATACAAGAAAACAAGCATATGAGCAAGTGAGATTAAAATATTTGAAAATAATGATGAAAACGTAAATAGATAAAATTATAAAGAATGTAAGAAGATATATATGTAAGTACACATCAAAGTTTGAAAATAATAAAAATATAAGTAAGTAAATAATGATAATTTATATATTAAAAAATGTCAAAAGTATGTACGTATATATGTATTTTAAAATTATAAAACCTAAAAAGTATATATGTATTTAAAAGAAATATATATATGTACATAAAATTATAAAATATAAAAATATATCTATAAGTATGTATATATTCGTGAAAATAGAAAGATGTATATAGACAAAAATATATGAGTACGTATGTATATATATATATATATATGAAAATAAAAATGTATATAGATTAGAGAATATAAAGAATATATGTATAAGTATGTATACATATAAATTGGGAAAAATATATACGTGTATTATAAAATGCATGCATGTATTTATATTGACTTAAATCAAATAATACAAATAATAAGAAAATATTAGGTAAATAATATATATAACTTAAAATAAATAATAAAGGAACTCTCTTTCTCTTTTTAAAAAGTAAATAAATGAACTAAAGGATGAAATTAAAATCAAACCAAAATCTAGGGGGTCCAAACTGTAAATAAATAAGAGGTGTGACTCAGGACTGAAATGAAATAAGTGCAAAAACATGGGGCAAATTCAGAAACGCAAAATAAGGAACAGAAAAGGGTCAAATTGAAAGCGCGCGACAAAGCGAAAGGACCCGCAGCGCAAATATCCCTTTGAGTTTGAAAACACGCCGATCCCTTGCCAATCGGGTCGGGTCGAACCGGGTCCCCCCAAAACGACGCCGTTTTGGCATCTGAGGGGCCAAATCGAAACGGCATCGTTTCGCTTTCATTACTTAAATCCCCAAAAAAAATTTCACTTTCATTTGCACCCCTTTTCACCCAAAAAAAATCTAAAAATGCTCTCACTCGCTGCGGCTCCGCTGCATCTCCGCCGTGCCGGAAAGCCAAAAGCAACCAAAACCCAAGTTTTTAAAAGATCTCCTTTTCAAAACAAAACAAACTCGATTTGGGTGTTTTTAAACTAGAAAATGAAGAGAGAAAATAGAAAAGGGCCTTTCGGCTTCACTGCTTCCCTTCTCGGTGAAGCCCCGAATGAAACCCTAGGGGTTTCCATGACTCGGCCGAACGGATGGAGGCCTCCAACGGCGGCACACCGCGAGGGACTGGTACTTCAAAACCCTTTTCTTTTATTTCATTTTTGTTTTTTTATTTAGTACGCGAAAACCAAAATAAAAAATAAAAATAAATGATAAGAGAATCGGACAAAAAGAACAGAAATATAAGTTTCACTTCCGAAAATCAGTATTTTGTTTCTTTTTATTAATGTTTGCCGAAGCCAAAGTCGAAGAAGCTGATACATTGATATTTCATGGCTTTTTATAGCCGATTTACACAACTTTTTGATATCTATTTTTTGTTGTTTTGTGATTTGTTTTTCTTCTTCTTTTTGTTGCGTGTGATGCTTTCTTCTGCAGGTGTCAGACTGACGGCGGTGGCAGGCGCATGGAGGCATGCGGTGCTGGAGGCGTGGCATAGGCCTGGGGGTAGGAGCGGCGGCTAGCTTGAGGCTTGGGTTTTTTTGCTGAAAATTTTTTTAAGTTAGTGGGCTTTGGGCTACTAGGGTTAGGTTTAGGCTTGGTTTTTTGTAATTGGACTGTTTTGAGTGTGTTGGGCCCAGGCAGATTTTGGGCTTTACAGCTGCCCCTCTTTGCTCATTGTCGTGCAACGGGAATGAAACAAAGACTTTTAAGAAAGGACAAAATTGCCCGGTCTCGCCTATTCTCGACTTGTTCTGGTGCTTCTCTTCTTCAAGTAGCTTCAGTCCAGTCCACTGCGTCTTATTGCTTTGATCCATTTCATGGCATCTTTAGAGAGATATGACTTCAATCTACTCTGCTGCAACTCCATGGGGATGAGATTCATGATTTTAGTCTACTCCACTGCAACTTCAAGGAGATAAGACTTGCATCCTTAACCTGCTCCACTGTAACTTCAAGCAGATATGGTTTGATATGATAAGATCTAATTCGACCTACTGCAACTTCAGAGGTATATGATTCATCGTTTTAATCCGCTCCACTGCAACTTCAAGGAGATAGGATTAGTAGCTTCAGTCTGCTGCACTACTGCTTAGAGAGATAAGACTTGATGCGATCTACTCTACTACTGCTTAGGGAGATAAGATATGTGGCTTTAATCTGCTCCACTGCAACTTTAGGGAGATATGATTGGTTTTTTTTCTCTGCTCCACTACTGCTTAGGGAGATAAGACTTGATGCGATCTGCTCCACTACTGCTTAGGGAGATAAGATCTGTGGTTTTAATCAGCTCTACTGCAACTTCAGAGAGATAGGATTGATTTCTTTTGTCTGCTGCACTACTGCTTAGGGAGATAAGACTTGATGCAATCTGCTCCACTACTGCTTAGGGAGATAAGATCTGTGGTTTTAATCCGCTCCACTGCAACTTCAGAGAGATAGGATTAGTAGCTTCAGTCTGCTGCACTACTGCTTAGAGAGATAAGACTTGATGCAATCTGCTCCACTACTGCTTAGGGAGATAAGATCTGTGGTTTTAATCCGCTCCACTGCAACTTCAGGGAGATAAGATTGGTTTCTTCTGTCTGCTCCACTACTGCTTAGGAAGATAAGACCTGCTATCTTTGATCTACTTCGCTACCAATATAGGAAGACAAGACTTGCTATCTTCAGTCTACTTCGCTGCCAATACAGGAAGACAAACTTGCTATCTTCGATCTACTTCACTGCCAATACAGGAAGACAAGATCTGCTATCTTTAGTCTACTTCGCTATTAATACAGGAAGACTAGACTTGCTATCTTCGATCTACTTAACAGCCAATACAGGAAGATAAGATCTGCTATCTTCAGTCTACTTCATTGTCAATACAGGAAGATTAGACTTGCTATCTTCAGTCTACTTCACTGCCAATACAGGAAGACAAGACTTGCTATTTTCGATCTACTTCACTGCCAATACAGGAAAACAAGATCTGCTATCTTCAGTCTACTTCGCTGCCAATACAGGAAGACAAGACTTGCTATCTTCGATCTACTTTACTACCAATACAGGAAGATAAGATCTGTTATCTTCAGTCTAATTAATTACAGTGTCGGGGAACAAGATTCACCGTTGTAGCTTCAATCTGTTCCACTGTACCGCCAGAGAAGTAGGATTTGCAGTTACGGCTTCAATCTTTTTAATTGCAATGTAATGGAAGCAAGATTCGTCATTGTAGCTTCAATCTATTCCACTGCACCGCTTGGAAAGTAAGATTCATTGTTTTCGATTTGCTCCACCACTGCTTAGGGATAAGATCTGCAATCTTCAACCTACTCAATGCTGCTCAGGGAGATAAGGCTGGTGCTTTCGATCTGCTTTACTGCCAGTATAGGAAGACAAGATCTGCTATCTTCAGTCTACTTCGCTGCCAATACAGGAAGACAAGACTTGCTATCTTTGATCTACTTCGCTGCCAATACAGAAAGAAAAGATCTGCTATCTTCGATCCACTTTGCTGCCAATATAGGAAGACAAGATCTGCTATCTTCGATCTACTTCGGTGCCAATACAGGAAGACAAGATCTACTATCTTTAGTCTACTTCGCTGCCAATATAGGAAGACAAGACTTGCTATCTTCGATCTACTTCGCTGCCAATACAGGAAGACAAGATCTGTTATCTTCAGTCTACTTCACTGCCAATACAGGAAGACAAGACTTGCTATCTTCAATCTACTTTGCTGCCAAATACAGGAAGATAAGATCTGTAATGTATAGCTTTAAACTTTTTAAATTGCGATGTCGGGGAAGCAAGATCCACTGTTGTAGCTACAATCTGTCCCATTACACCACCAGAGAAGTAAGATTCGCCGTTGCGGCCTCAATCTTTTAAATTGCAATATCGGGGAAGTAAGATTCGTCGTTGTAACTTTAATCTGCTCCATTACATCGCCATGGAAGTAAGATTCACCGTTGCGGCTTCAATCTTTTAAATTACAATGTCGGGGAAGCAAGATTTACCGTTGTAGCTTTAATCTGCTCCACTGTATCGCCATAGAAGTAAGATTCACTGTCGCGGCTTCAATCTTTTAAATTGCAATGTCGGGGAAGGAAGATTCACCGTTGTAGCTTTAATCTGTTCCACTGCATTGCCAGGGAAGGTAACTTCATTGATCTGTTCTCTGGGGAACATGACCTGTAGAATCCATTACATGGACCTACTTATGCCTAGTGATTAGGATGCCATGATCAAGATGAATCAAATGCTCCTAACTAGATGTGTATGAATGATATTTGCATGAATGCAGAAATGTCATGAGAAATAATCCCTTAATGTTTGAGTCGTGATTGCTCATTATTCACTAAGGCTCTATTACCAACATGTCAGAATACCATCTTGTTCGGCTGGTAACACTCATCTCTTACTTAACCTGGTTGCCCTCACTGTAATCTTCAAAGTTCAATCTGTTGTAATCTTCAAGGTTAAGTCCTCTGTAAATTTGGGACTTAAATTCGAGCCATCTTCCTCTCACTGAGTATAAGATCTGGCTCATTCTCAATCCTCTCCTACTGTAATTTAGGGATACAGGATCTGAATCCCTTTGGTCTCCTACACCATTCCTAGGGTATCGTACCAAATATTTATGCACAATTGTAGTACTTTCTCTTTCGAGAAACCTCTTCTTATTACCCGGTGGTCATTGCTCGTTTGTTCATTGAAGTTTTGTCACCAACATGATATTTTTTTCATTTTTGTTCAATCCATGCTTGAACAACAAAATCCGAAAGGATAGTCTTAATTTAGACTTTTCCTCCTTGGATATTTTGACCTTTAGACTTGGTGTGTTCGAAACAATAATCCTGTTTCAGGTTTTGTATTATTTAGAAACTTTTAGAGTAATATGAAAAACTCCTTTTGCTTGAATATTAACAGCCCATTAATCGTGATTTCAATGAAAAATACTAGAAAAATATTATCAAAATGGACAAGATGAAGTTTTGTTGAGAACAAAGCTCAAAATGAATGAATCAATCAAGATAACAAATTTTTGCTAGAATGAGAATAAATTAATCAAGATGGCATATTTTGTTAAAAATACAAAAATGAATAAAATGGAAATAGGTGCCCCAAATATCGTAGCATGAGCTTCTCTGCCCCAAACTCCTTGAGGACCTTTTTGAACCTGATATGTGTTTAGAAGTCCTAGAAGACTTTGTTGATGCCCCAAGATGTAGCATCTCTCCTTCTTATTAATTCAAAGAGGGCAAGACTACCGTATGCCCCGCCTTTGATCGAAATTTGAACTACCCATTTCTGGGTTTTCAATTCAAAACCCCTTTGGTCTCAAGGTGCCCTTTGCGGGTTTTCACCTTGGCCTCTCCTTTTTCTTTTTTCGTTCTTCTATTTTTTTCGTTTGTTTTTTTTCAAGTGAAGTATTTATTGCTTGAATAAAAAATCTCAAGGTTAGGCAAGTTCTTTCCATCCATCCTGGTCAATATCGATGCTTCTTCAGATAAGGCCTTCCACATAAGGTCCTTTTTAGTTTGGCATCCACTTTCTTCTGAAGTCCTTTTGTATGGGAAGGATCTTCTTCGATATCAGGTTCCCCTCATGGAATTCTCTGGAGCAAACCTTTTTTTGGTGAACTCGTATCATTCGCTTTTGGTACATCCGACCATGACGGATAGCTTTCAACCCTTACTCTTCGATCAAATTTAACTGATCATATCGGGCTTGGATCCATTCTGCTTCATTCAACTTCAACTCTGACAAGACTCGAAGGGAAGAAATATCACCTTCGATGGGTAAGACTGCCTCTATTCCATATACCAATGAGAAATGAGGTGCCCCAGTAGAGGTTTTTTATTTTTTTGTCTTTTTTGTTCTTTTTTTTTGTTTTTGTGTTTTTGGTTTTTTTTGCCTCCACTGAACCGTTCATATTGGGGCGACATGGTGTTAATCTTGAACAGACTGTAAACTTTTGGTGTCATGCGGTTGTTCAAATTCAATGCATTGTCTAATATGATCCTTTTTGGCATTCCATATTGACATATGATTCTTCAAGAAATTTGCTGATTGTCAGCTTTGTGATATTGCCATATGAAACAACCTCTACCCACTTTATGAAATAATCGACGACCACAAAGATGAATCGATAATCGCCAGAAGCTTTTGGCGAGGTCGGCCCAATGACATCCATACCCCTCATAGAGAAAGTCCATCGAAAAGTCATAACATGAAGAGATAAAGGAAGCACATAAATCTTATCTCCGTAAATTTGGCCCTTGTGGCGTTTCTTGGTATAACTAATGCAATCTCCTTCCATGGTGGACCAGCAGTACCTAAATCTCATGATTTACTTGGCCATTGCAAAATCAATGCATGTGTTCCTCAGACACCTTTATGGACATTTTCTAATACTTTTTTAGCCTCAACAGCATCCACACGTCTTGGTAGCTCAGGCATATCTTAATCATGCGAAAACATCTTTGAATTCTCAGAGTAACTCAATGACGTCCCGCTTTGTCTCTAAGGTGATACAGGCTCTGATACCTTAACAAATTAGGAGATAAGCTACAGTCTCGATCATCTTCGAAGTTTTGAGGTTCTTCTAAACACATATCTTGCTCAAAAGAAAGTTCTGAGTCAATAGCAGTGTCGCTCATATCATTGATATCTGGAGACCTGTTCTAGGGAACGAAAGAAGACTCAAAGAACCAATGAATCAAAGGGGAATTATTTGTGTGGTATGAGTATGAATGAAATGGAAGGAACAAAAGAATGTTTGCCAAAACAAGACACAAAAATGCATTTCGTTGAAATAAAGAATAGTGGACATGTGCCTTTTTCACAAAAGGATTTTCTATTGCTCCCAGGCTTAGAGCAATAAGAGCGTTCCAAATATTACTCTGAAATGGTCCTAAAAATTACAAGAATCTCCTTCACAGTTCGGTTGTTTAGAACGCCTCTAGGGATGTAGAAACAAATTATTGATAATTTTTTAGTTCCTTCTTCAAAGGCACGAACATCATTCATTTCCATACCATAGATATCTCCAAAGAATTCCAATTCTTTATCCTCCACCTGGCTCTGTACTAGAGTTCTGAACTCAATGCACTTTTGGATTTTAGGAAAATTATTGTATGCAATGAAATATAATGTTAATGAATGAAAAGATGCATGAAATGAAATGTAATGCACATGCATGAATGCAAAAAGAGACGTTGATTTTGGTTCAATTCCATTAGAACAACTTTACTAGAAAATAGATCTCTTTACATAAAGCAGATATATATACGGCTTTGCCCTCATATGCAGGGACATTCGAACCTCTTCTTCATTCGAGTGTTAAGATAAATCTCACGAACTTTTCAAAAGGGATGTCTCTTCTATCTCCTTTTTGCTTGATCCGGGCCGCGACTCGTTGCTCACTCATCCTCGTGATACTCGTTAGCTTCTTTTTACGAAATTTCAGCGGCTCTCAAATAATCTTTTTCATCTTGAATCCTCAGACAACGGAGCAATAATCGTGTAGTCCTCCATTAAACTATCATCCTTCTCTTATCACGTTTTCTTGGACTATATTCGGACAACCGTATTATCATCCACTTTATCAAAAAACCCATTTTCTTATGACAAGCTCTCTATTTAGCAACTGAACGTGAATCAACACCTCTTTTTTATGATGAAAATGCAATGCAATCATAACAAAAAAGACAACAGGTTAGTACAAAGCAAAAGCAAGCAAGAATAAATAGAACACCTATTCGGGTGACCACTAGGGGTTTGAAGTGGTTCTACCTAAGGTGGCTCTTAAGGTCTTCTACATGTGGTTTAGTTCTAAAGTAAGGGTACCCGAACCAGCAGATTCCTCGATCCTTACCCATTATAGGCTCATACAGACTGAGTTCGGTTCAGGGGAATACATTTCCCTATGGCTGCACGGAGATGAAAATCTCACGAAGACATAGGTACGGATGTATCCCAAAAGCGATCAACTATCCTACACGGAGGTGAAAACCTCACGAAGGACTAGCTTCTCACTCCCACTTAAAAGGGTGTGACTAGTGGTCATGCAATGCAATGTGCAGAGATAAAAAAATAAAATACAGAACATGATGAAAAATATAACTCAAAACAAAAGAGATGAAATGAGAGGATCGTAAATTTAAATCGAATTTTCAACTTTCGACCAAAAGACAAGAAATAATCAACACGTGGCTTGACTCTCTTATTTTGTCCCCAGCAGAGTCGCCAAGCTGTTGACACCATTTCTTGATAAAACGGGGTCGACTTGGATTTGAAAATAAAAGCGGGAGTCGCCACCAATCCTTTTTATCTAGGTGTGATCGGATCACCTCATCATTTTAATAAAAGTTTAAATTTACTAAAATGATAATTTTTTTGGTCTACAAAATTTAGAAAACGGGTTCGGGAGTCGATTACGCACGAGGAAGGATTAGCACCCTCGATACGCCCAAAATTGGTACCTAGTTGATTAATTAATGTCTTGGTGTTGAAAATTAAAAACTCGAAAAGAATTTAAAAATACGATCCTTCTTTATATTGTGCTATTTTAAAATTATTTGAATAAATCAAGATGGAAAATGCCTACTTATCTCGAAGTAACAAGATGTCACGTCCAGTAAGTTAGGACACGACACCTCGTATTTTTGAGAGTAAGCTTGCCTTTTATTTTTTTATTTAAACCTCATTTAATTCAATTTTAAAAGGATATTCGATTATTTAGGTTTAACTCGAGAAAAATCAGAACCCAGTAAGTTAGGGAATGACTTCTCGAGTTTCTAAATACGAAATATTGCCTTTATTGTTTCTTTGAAAAATCCTCGTCTCGAGAAAACAACGTGTCACATCCAATGCGTTAGGACACAACGTATTGAATTCCCGGTAATGAGCTTTTTATTTATGTTTTTCTTATTAAAGAGGATTCACGATTATTTAGATTCGATGAAGAAAATTGGAACCCAACACGTTTGGGCTCAATCCTCTCGAAGATCCCAAATACCGAGTATTACTTTTATTTTCGAAATCTTCCTTTTTTACAAATCTGAGTAAAAATGGGTGTAATGGAATAACAATGATGATGATGTAAGTAAAATAATAATACGAGCAATAGCATCAAAGATAAGATAAATAAAAAAGGGACAAATCAAGGACATACAAGAAAACAAGCATATAAGCAAGTGAGATTAAAATATTTTAAAATAATGATGAAAACGTAAATAGATAAAATTATAAAGAATGTAAGAAGATATATATGTAAGTACACATCAAAGTTTGAAAATAATAAAATATAAGTAAGTAAATAATGATAATTTATATATTAAAGAAAATGTCAAAAGTATGTACGTATATATGTATTTTAAAATTATAAAACCTAAAAAGTATATATGTATTTAAAAGAAATATATATATGTACATAAAAATTATAAAATATAAAAATATATATAAGTATGTATATATTCGTGAAAATAGAAAGATGTATATAGACAAAAATATATGAGTACGTATGTATATATATATATATATATATGAAAATAAAAATGTATATAGATTACAGAATATAAAGAATATATGTATAAGTATGTATACATATAAATTGGGAAAAATATGTACGTGTATTATAAAAATGCATGCATGTATTTATATTGACTTAAATCAAATAATACAAATAATAAGAAAATATTAGGTAAATAATATATATATATAACTTAAAATAAATAATAAAGGAACTCTCTCTTTTTAAAAAGTAAATAAAAAAACTAAAGGATGAAATTAAAATCAAACCAAAATTTGGGGGGTCCAAACTGTAAATAAATAAGAGGTGTGACTCAGGACTGAAATGAAATAAGCGGAAAAACATGGGGCAAATTAAGAAACGCAAAATAAGGAATAGAAAACGGTCAAATTGAAAGCGCGCGACAAAGCGGAAGGACCTGCAGCGCAAATATCCCTTTGACTTTGAAAACGCGCGGATCCCTTGCCAATCGGGTCAAGTCGAATCGGGTCCCCCCAAAATGACGCCGTTTTGGCATTTGGAGGGCCAAATCGAAACGGCATCGTTTCGCTTTCATTACTTAAACCCCCAAAAAAAATTTTTACTTTCATTTGCACCCCTTTTCACACAAAAAAAAAATCTAAAAATGCTCTCAACCTCCCATTTTCTCAATACACACATCCGGCCAAGACTCCAGCGAGCACTCGCGGCAGCTCCGCCACATCTCCGCCATGCCGGAAAGCCAAAAGCGACCAAAACCCAAGTTTTTAAAAGATCTCCTTTTTAAAACAAAATAAACTCGATTTGGGTGTTTTTAAACTAGAAAATGAAGAGAGAAAATAGAAAAGGGCCTTTCGGCTTCACTGCTTCCCTTCTCGGTGAAGCCCCGAATGAAACCCTAGGGGTTTCCGCGACTCGGCCAAACGGATGGAGGCCTCCAACGGCAACGCACCGCGAGGGACAGGTACTTCAAAACCCTTTTCTTTTATTTCATTTTTGTTTTTTTATTTAGTACGCGAAAACCAAAATAAAAAATAAAAATAAATTATAAGAGAATCAGACAAAAAGAACAGAAATATAAGTTTTACTTCCGAAAATCGGTATTTTTTTTCTTTTTATTAATGTTTGACGAAGCCGAAGCCGAAGAAGCCGATACATTGATATTTCATGGCTTTTTATAGCCGATTTACACAACTTTTTTATATCTATTTTTTGTTGTTTTGTGATTTGTTTTTCTGCTTCTTTTTGTTGCGTGTGATGCTTTCTTCTGCAGGTGTCAGACTGACAGCGGTGGCAGGCGCATGGAGGCGTGCGGTGCTGGAGGCGTGGCATAGGCCTGGGGGTAGGAGCGGCGGCTAGCTTGAGGCTAGGGTTTTTTTGCTGAAAAATTTTTTAAGTTAGTGGGCTTTGGGCTACTAGGGTTAGGTTTGGGCTTGATTTTTTGTAATTGGATTGTTTTGAGTGTGTTGGCCCGGGCAGATTTTGGGCTTTACATATGGAATATGATATGATTTTATATTTTATTAACTTTGATATATTCATGTTGTTGTTAGGTTATTTTCTCAAATATTTTAATTATTTTTCATTGTATGTAATAATACACAATTAATGATATAACCTCCAAAAAGGGGATAATGAAGCGGATAGAGCCAAAGGCTTTCCCTTCTTCAAATAAATAATAATGGCAGATGAGTGAAGAGAAGCGAGGAGTGTCGTCAAAGAGAATAGAAAATTGGCCTTGGGTCCCATTGTACCCTTTAACTTCACACAATAAAACTCCTCCTATGACCAATCCCTGTAAGCTACAAATTACACTCGGTAAAAAATAAACCCAAAGATTTAATATAATATTTAGTACCTAAATTTGATATTTTTTTTCTTTATTTGGTACTTAATATTTTTTTTCGATTTGGTACTTGTTAAATTTTTTACAAATTACTCCAATATATTAAAATGTTTCTTTATGAGGTAGCAAAATGGTCAATGTATGATCAATATGTGATGATGATATTTTCTTTATATTTTACATGTTCAAATACTTTTAGTTTCATTTATTTTATTAATTGAAAACAATGAATTTCTTTTAATTTGGGGTTTTAAAAAAATTTATTTAATATTAATTTATTAAGCATAGCTCAATACCTTTTTCTAACATGAATTTCCTCTAATCTTGACTATACTTTAGTAGAATAACAAAAAAATTTAACACCATTAGTATTTTGCATAATTTGTATAACATTTAATAAATTTAGGTATCAATTGAACTTAAAAAATAAAGCTTAAGTACTAAAATAGAAAAAATATCAAGTTCGGTACTAAATTGGGCCCAAAAAATTTAAATATTAAATTAAAAAATTAAGTTCAGGTATCAAATGTTATATTAAACCTAAAACAAAATATTTTCATTTCTAAACAGCTACTTGGACGTTTAAAAGCTAAAATGTCAAAACAAAATGAAAGATTATGTTTTTACACAATAATTTCCCAAATGGGATGGTGGATGGAAGTTCACATAAAGCAAAGTGGCAGGGAAAGGCTCGACCACTTATACAAAAGGGATTTCACTTTCGGTTTTACGCCATCATAAAACAAGCCTTTCGGGGATTTTGAATGTTTCATCAACTATCTAATTAACAAAAGGACAAAAACGACTTAACAATTTCGTGATTTAACTTAGCTTACTCCTTTCAAGGAAGAAAGCTATATTTTAATGTCTATAAACATTAATCCTTCCTAGATTCTCAATAACGAATTCAAAATCTTCCCTCTAATATGCTTTAGCATTAAAATTAACACTTACTGATTCTCATTATAAATTTAAGGTCAAAATATGTGGTTGGTGGTTATACTTTGACAAAATTTGAGATTTACTCATTCTATTAAAAATTTAAAATTAAATCTTTTTACTTTTTTATTTAAAAATTTTAATCCAACCATTAACTTTGTAAATATTATTTGTTAAAATTTATTAAATTGATAAGTTGATTTTAAATTAAAAATTAAAAGACAAATTATATAAAATTAGGTATAACAACTAATTGTTTTAACCTAAATTATGTTCAACCCACTGTGATCCGTAGCCATGTCAACAATGTCCAATAACGATATCCTCTGCAAAACCCTTGGCCTCCAAGTAATAAAAGAGAGGAGCAAGTGACGTCAATAATAAATCTAATAGCAAAAACATGCCGATAAATATGAGGGAAAGACAAGGAGACTTAACGTTACTCTTTCTTCTACACCTCCACAAAACAAACGTGCTTGCTAAGCTTAATTACCTCACTTTGTTTATAATCCCCATTCTATGCTTCTATCATGACAAAGACGAGAATTCAAAACCTGAATATCAGATATTATACTCCTTCCCCTCCAAATCCAATCTTGAACCTTATCCATATGGATCGTGGAATTTCTTTGGATGATGATATGAGTGTCCATTTGCAGATTAATGAGCTTCGGAAGCTTAGCGAGACTTGTGGCTCAAACACCATTTTTGAACCCCAGAGTAGCTGTGAGGCTAGAGAATGTAATGCAGAATCCGTGCCTTCAGCACCAGTGCTTCGAGCACCCGAAAAGAAACTAACTCTCTTCGCTCTTAGGCTTTCCATCTTCGAGAAGTCAGCTACTGGCCTCGGAACTCTGGGTTTTATCTGGGCAACAGTAGTTCTCCTAGGTGGTTTTGCTATCACCTTGGATAAAACTGACTTCTGGTTTATCACCATTATTTTGTTAATCGAAGGGACTCGGATATTCAGCCGAAGTCATGAGCTCGAATGGCAGCACCAAGCTACATGGTCCATTACCGATGCCGGTATCAGTAGTTTCCGAGCACTGAGATCCAGCTCACACATCCTCATCAAAGCTGTGAAACAAACCTTCAATCCACTTTCCTTGATAAGAAAGCCGAGTCATAACACGAGAGAAGTAACACAGGTTGATCATTTACATGTTGGAAAATGGAATCATTCAAGAACCCCAACTCGGACATGGATAAGTTCAGATGTCCCTCTTCTACCTTATGGCAAATGGGTTTTCCTTTCAAGAAATATAAGCAAAGTCCTCTACTGGCTCCAACTCTTGTCTGCAACAGCTTGTGTAGTACTTTCATCCACGAGACTCGTCAACCATAACTATGGGGAGGTACAAAAGGGGGATAGTGATAAAAGGAACCGGCAATCTGCTCTGAATATTTTCTATGCCTTGGCCTTGGCAGAAGCTCTCTTGTTTTTGACGGAGAAAGCCTATTGGGAGTGGAAGGTCATATATTGTAAACTTTTGGAGGAAGTGAACAAGGAGTGTGAGCTTGGACCTTCAGGTATGGTCTCCATCAAAAGGTTCTTCTACGATGCTTATTCCAGATGTGTTAATGGAAGCATTTTTGATGGCTTGAAAATGGATATGGTTACTTTTGCTATTGATCTATTGGCTTCCAGTTCCCCTGATGAACAGCTTATTGGAGCTAGAATTCTTCGGCAGTTTGCGATTAGCGCAAGATACTCCGATGACACCTTGCAAAAGATCGGGGTGAATTTATCGGTGGTTGAAAGATTAGTTGAGATGTTGAACTGGAAAGACCCTCAAGAAGAAGAGATCAGGAGATCAGCTGCAGAGATACTGTCAAAACTTGCTGGTAAGAGGCAAAACTGCCTGCGTGTTGCCGGTATACCAGGCGCAATGGAATCGATATCATCTCTGCTTCAAACAAATAGAAGTTCAGGCGACGGAGCAGATGAAATTGGTGAGAAGAACCTCATTCTTGATCATGCAAATTACAGTTTCTGGACATTCAATCATTTAGGACTTCTCATTCTTAAAAAGCTTGCTTGTGATCATGATAACTGTGGAAAGATTGGCAACACTAGGGGCCTTTTACCTAAAATCATAGATTTTACACATGCTGGAGAAAAGTTGCTGAGGGATAAAAACGTTGCACCATCCCAGATTCTAACAGTTAAACGATGTCTTCAACTGGTGCAACTGCTGGCAAGCACCACTGGTGCCACAGGAAAACATCTCAGAAAGGAAATCTCAGAGGTAGTTTTCACCATCAGCAACATTAGAGATATTTTGAGACATGGTGAAAAGCACCCAACTCTGCAAAAGCTAAGCATAGAGATATTAACCAATCTGGCATTGGAAGAGGAAGCAAGAGAGAGGATTGGTGGAACTGGTGGGGTACTCAAGGAGTTGTTCACTATCTTTCTCAACCAGGGGATGCCAGAGCACCAGAATCAAGTTAGACGCTCAGCAGGAGAAGCGCTCGCCATGTTGGCCTTAGAAAGTAGAGCTAATTGCCACCGCATATTGAGGCTGCAAGTCCTCGAAAGACTTATCGCAGCATTGGAGTTTCCGATGCTTCGTGTGACTGCTGCAAGAATTCTAAGAAACTTGTGCACCTACCGCGGATCAGATTGCTTCTACCTTTTAAAGGGTGTCATAGCAGCAGCACCAACAGTAAGTATTGACCTCCAATATACAAGGAAACTATACTAAATGTCAAAAATACAATGGTTAACAATTTATCATTGTGGATGGCAGGTGCTCAAGGCGATTATGTCAGAAGAGAACAAGTTGCAAGAAGTAATGGTAGGACTAGCAGCACAAGTGTTCAATCATATGACTTCTAATGAATCAAGCATCATGTTTGAGAGAGCTGGAATTAAAGAGGAAGAACTAGCCAAAGCGTTGGTCCAGATACTGGAAAAGTACAGACATCCGTCGGCTAAGGTCCCGAGAATAAGGAGGTTCACCATAGAGTTGGCAATTTGGATGATGCATGACAATGTAAAGAATGTCTACATTTTTAAGGATTTGGGAATGGAGAAAGAGCTGGAAGGTGTGTTAGAGACCACAGCAGAGCTGGAGAGCTTCAACATATTCTCCGGCTCTGTTGGCCTTAGCCGGCACAACACAACAATTCACTCACTGGTTGAAACCGCTTTGAACTTGCTCAAGGATCAGTAAATTTTACTAACTGTGGCACTCCCACTATTCAAATTCTATAATATATACATATTGTATATATACATGTATCAGTTAAAATGTTTGAATAATCATCCTTTCTGAATAGGAACTCATAACAGCTAAAGCAGATTTTTTTCTCTCAGCAATAATCATTGTAATAAGTTATTGTAACTATGAGCCTCAAAAGAAGAAAAAGGTCATATACCTGTTGAAGAAAGTTGTATACTGTATTTTCTTTCTTGTTAATAGATTTATGCAGAAATTGTACTGAAGTGATAAAAACAAATTTAATTGAAGAGAGCTGCTGGTATAAACAGAATTTTACAAGATGATCATAAAATATATACACACGTATTCCAATAACTAGGAACTGTCAAAGCAGGCAAAGCTTGGAGAAATGCTGACCACAGCCAGTCTCTTTGACTTCGATTAGGAGGTAGGATAGATTCGGCATTAAGGGTGCCTTTATTTCACATAAAACAACTTCCAAAAAATGATTTTTGGAGAATGATTTAATTTTCTAGAAAAGTTAATATTTTTTAGTTTTTGAATAATTTTTCCTAAAATAATTTATTTTGTTTGACAAATTTTCCTATAATTATTTTTCCAAAGCTCTTTTTAGTGAAATTGTTAGAAATTGGCCATCCATGCTGTAGCTTTCTCACTTGACGATATGCAAAAGGTGCTAGTCAAAAAAAGGTGCAAGTCAAAATGGTGGACAGTGCAAGCCAAAGTGGCAGATAGTCCAAGTGCAAGCCAAAATGGCGGACAGTCTAAGTACAAGCTAAGTGGCGAACAACCCAAGTGCAACCCAAAATAGCGGACAGTCTAACAACGAGCTATCCCACGCTAAGTCGAACTACGGGCAATACGTGCTAGCTATGAACTGCGAACTATGAGATGATGCCTTGGTGCATGCAAGCAGTGTACAATACACGGAAAACATGTCAAGTCTTTTTGTTATGAAACTTAGATGAAAATAAACTGAGTTAGTAATGTTTTGATGGGATTACTTGCTGATTGGATTGATTAATCAGCTTATACATGTGTACAAGTTATGTTTTTCAAGTTTCAAGATAGGTTAGTTGGATTAGTTGTGTTTGGTAAGATGATTGTCTATAAAAATCATGTAATGTTTTGTTGAAAGTAATGAATTTTTTTTTTCATTCATTGCTAGCAAGTTTGTGAGTAAGCTCTTAAGTTCTTTGTTCTTCCTTAGACAAAAACTCCAACAATTGATATCCAAAGCCATTGATCTTTGAGGGCCATTTCTTTTTTGTGTTTCTGCAAAAATATCTTCAGCAAGTTTTTCACCTCCTCCACCACCTGTGTTCAATGGTGAAAACTACCATATTTGGGTAGTAAAGATGAAGACCTACCATTAGGCTTTTGACTTGTGGGAGGTAGTGGTTGTTGATATTGAGCCACCACCATTGAGGGCGAATCCTACCATAGCACAGTTCAGGCAACATAGTGATAATGTGCTAAGAAGTACAAGGCCTGTGAGACTTGTGATTTTCACTAGGATTATGGCCTATAAGACTCTCAAAGAAGCTTGGGATAAGTTAAAAGAGGAGTTTCAAGGTTCGGATAATTAATCTCATTAATTCATAAGTGTTTGATTCCAAGAACATCTATTCATAAGTGTTTGATTCTTGGTTGTTCTTTATTGAATTAGGAATTTTTAGTTTCCAGATCTAATTGATTCTAATTAAGTTTTGCTGTTTCGTTTTAGATCCAAACGTTTAGAGTTTTCGTAGGAGTTTCCTGTGACTTGACAACTCGATCTTGGTCTGCGCGCAACCTTCTATCATCATTAATCTCAGGAGAGATTTTGAGAACTTGAAGATGAGTGAGGCTGAAATAGTGAAGCAATATGTAGACGTGATAATGGTAGTGGTCAATAGCATTAGACTAGTAAGGGACCAGCTCAATGATAGTAGGGTGGTTGAGAAGGTCATAACCACACTTCTAAAGAGGTATGAGTAAAAAAATTCCTTTCTTGAAGACTTGAAGGACCTATCAACAATATCTCTACCTAAGTTGATCAATGCTTTGTATGCTCAAGAGCAAAGAAGATCAAGCAGAGAAGAGGGGCACACTGAGGGAACCTTTCAGGCCAGAAATAGAGAAGGCTCGAGCTCATTAAGCTATAAAGAAAAGAAGGATTGGACAGAGAAGAAAGAGAAGAGTTTGAGAGACGATGGAAAGGAAAAAAAATCCACCGTGCTCTCATTGTAAGAAGACCAATCACCTAGAGAGGTATTGCTGGTTCAAGCTAGATATTCAATGTAGAAATTGTAAACAATTTGGTCATATGGAAAAAGTATACAAAACCAAATGATAGTAATAGTAGAAGCAGAACCATATTCAAGCTCAGGTTACTGATGAAAACCAAGCTCAGGAGGAGCATCTGTTCACTACCTCTTGTTTTACTTCAAGCAGAAAAGTCAACAAGAGTTGGTTGATTAACAGTGGTTGCACAAACCACATGACTTCAAATGAAAGGATATTCAAGCTGATTGAAAAAATTTACATTTCAAAAGTCAAAATTGGAAATGGTTAACTTATTGAGACAAAGGTAAAATGTAATATGCTAATCAGCACTCCAACAGGTACTAAAGTAATCCCAGATGTTTTTAAGTGCCTGAGTTAGACCATAATCTTCTTAGCATTGGTAAATTTCTTGAGAAGAAATACACTGTTGTTTTTAAAGATAAATTTTGCACTATATTTGATTTATTGGGATAGGAAGTTGTGACAATCTCAATGAATAATAAAAGCTTTATGCTGGATTGGAACTTTGTGGCCTCAAGAGCCTATACTAGTTTAGTGGATGAATCACATAGTTGGCACAAAAGACAGGGACATGTGAATTATAAGTCCCTTAGTCAAGTGTACAAGTCAAATTTGGTTGAGAAGATGACTGAATTTGAAGATGAAGCTAAAGATGAAGGTTTCGATGACCTTCCTGTTAAAGGCACAATGCATATTGTTGAAGCTTATCATATATGTGATTTAGCAGTGTTAGAGCCTGAAAATTTTGAAAAAGCTGCACAAGAAACAAAATTGGTGTTTGTAGCATGGAAGCCAAGGAGGAGTGTTAGAACTTAGCCATCTATGCAGCAGCTCTCTCACTTGACGAGATGCAAAAGTACAAGACAAAAGTGCAAGCCAAAATAGCGGACAGTCCAAGTGCAAGCCAAGTGGTGAACAATCCAAGTACAAGCCAAGTGGCGGACAGTCCAAGTACAAGCCAAAGGGAGGATAGTCCAAGTGCAAGCCAAAATGGTGAACAGTCAAACAGTGAGCTATCCTACGATAAGTCAAACTATAAGTAATACATGTGAACTATGAAGTACGAACTGCGAGATGATGCCTTAGTGCATGCGAGCAGTAGCACAATACATGGAAAACATGTCAAGTCCTCTTTTCATGAAACTTAGTTGACAATAGACTGGGTTAGTAACGTTTTGATGGGATTAGGTGCGGATTGGATTGATTAATCAGCTTATACATGTGTACAAGTTATGTTTTTCAAGTTTCAAGATAGGTTAGTTGGATTAGTTGAGTGTGGTAAGATGATTATCTATAAAAATCATGTAATGCTTTGTTGAAAGTAATGAAAATAAGTTTTTTTTTCATTCCTTGCTAGCACGTTTGTGAGCAAGCTTTTAAGTTCTCTGTTCTTCCTTAGATAAAAAATGCCAATAGAAATAAACATAGAAACATGTTATCACAAAACTTTACAAATTATTTTTTAATATTAATAGAGAAAAAAAAATTCCATTTCATGATTAATCTAGAAAATGAAGTTTGAGCAGGTAATGCCCAAGCCTGACCTAAATCACCAGGTCCGAATCTTGGATATTACATCACGATACTTAACAAATTTTTAGAACATACAACACATACTTTTGATTTTAAAGCATATTTATTATGTAAAAGGTCTCATTATTAAAGAAACGTATTTAAAAGTAAAAATAAAATATTACATTAGACTTATCATAATTTAATTACAACATAAAAGTTTACTAAAGACTGACTCCAAAAGGCGTAATTCTACTATACGCCACTTTTCCAGGTTGACCACTGTATGCATAATAACTCAGTTCGCCCTTCTTTGGCACATTCTTAGTGTCGTCCATCCTAGAGTAATCATTCACAACAATACTTGGAACATAATCATAACATTTGTAAGTTATACAAATTCAGTGAGTTTAAGTATAAAATACCTTTAAACTTTTCTTGCTGAATTCTACATTTTGACTTTTTGGATTACCATTTCTGTCTTTGGCGAATACCTTAACAGCTTCAGATCTATATATATACTTTATACATACTTACATTGTAACTCCCCTAACCCCTCTCCATCATCAGATTAGGGTCACGGGCGTTACTAAACAATCACAACATTTAATTACATCATAAGTAAAGCTGCAAGTTAACTGTTTACATCACATCATACAAGGAGCAATACATGCTAATTTAATATTTCCATAATAGTGTCTCATACAATCGAATAATGAGTCATGCTATGTAATGCTAAACTTGGTCTTCCACTGTCTACACTCTTATCAATATTTATCCCCTCTTGAAAGCTAGAAGTTCGATACATAACAAGACTATTCTAAATTAAAGTAAAAAGACACTTACAGTCCTTAATACAAGTTTACGGAGCCCTAAAAATAGCCTATAAAAAAAGGGACTAATTTGAAACAATTCTAAAAGTTTAAGGCAAATCTCAAAAATACCTAGAAACAGGGGTCACACGGTCTTGTGGATAGGCCGTGTGGAATGCCCCAGACTGCGTGACTTTTGAAGTTGGGACACATGGCTGTGTCCCATCTCATGTCTCTGCCCATGTAACTTACTTACTTGGGACACACGGTCATGTCTCAGCCCATGTCTCTACCCGTGTAACTCACTGACTTGGGTCACACGGCCGTGTCGTAGGCCGTGTGACAGCCAATGTGGGAACTGCACTTATACTATTTTACAACACGTTTAGGGCACACGCCCGTGTGTGTTGCCCATATGTGTCACACGGCCTTGTGACAGACCGTGTCTCAGGTCGTGTGTACCTAAATGTACCTTAAAACTCAAGTTTACCGAATTGTGTTTACTTGGACATTAAGCAACCAATTCACCAGCCATTTAACCTATTCAAAACATGATTAAACATGCTTAAAACAAGCCAAAACAACTATCATAAGTTCCTAACCAATGTACCCTCATTGGTATCACATTTTATATCTTCAAACAATTTGACAAAATATCAACCATTCATAACTTTCATTCATACCAAATTTGTCAAAATTGAACTAACATTTAGCTACTTATGCTACCAAGCATTAAGCTAAGCACATGCCAAAACATTAAACTAAGCTATCATATCAAACATAGTCTCAACCACAACCATATATAGAAATAACCATTATTTCACTAGAAAACCAAAATATCATCACATTATAAACAACATCAGCCAAATGACCTCCTAGGTACATGCCATTACAAAATAGAACATCACTACACTTGAGTCCGGGATTCGTTGTTGAGTGTTGGGTCAATGATAAGCTAAAAGCACCTAACCTGTGCACAGAAAACAAAATCGTACGCTGAGTATAACTCAGTGGTATTTCTATAATTCGAACAATTTAAACATGATATGAGTAATTAAAATGTAAGAATGCACAAGTAATGTCATGAACATATGTTTCAATTCAATAATATAACTTTGCTCAATCCTTATTCACATCCACTAAATTCTACATGCTCTTGTACATGACAATGACATTTCATATAGCATTTGATAATTTCAACTCATATAGTGGCATGATTCATCCCTTTGTTCAATATATGACTTCATTTAAATATTCATATCTCATTTCATCATTTCATATTTCATTTCCCATCTTATATCCATTTCTCATCTTTGTCATCTCAATATCACATATAAGTTTTATAATTTAATTCCCCTATTAACATGACTTGGACTCGGACCGATACACGGATCCAACCAACACACCAGTTTGACACCTAGTGCCTCATCGGATAAATTTGAAGTAATAACTACGCCCATCGCTATATAAGTTGACACTCAATGTCTCATCGGTTAAACCGAAGCAAATTGACACCCAGTGCCTTATCGACTCAAGGTCGAAGAAATCCCTAAACTTTTCCTATCCTATGGCATACCATCTATATCCGACTTAGCCCAAAACAATTAATAGGGTTCCATTTCACTTTCCAAAACATCCAACGTCCAAATCTCATATATGTACATTGTCACATATATATTCAATTCAATATTCATATAAGCAACACATTTCATGATATACAAACTTTGTCCATTCAAATCAACTACGGATTCAATTCAACCCAAGTACAAGAGTTCTCACCTCAATACTTATCATACACTACAATTCAATATGCAACAGTTTATAACTTAGTTCGGATTATAGAAACACAAACCGTATATTCTGAGCTATTCGACGTCGATCTTGTCTTTCTTTCTCTTACTTGAGGATTCCGGGACGACATTCGCTACGGAATAAAATAATTACAATAGATTAATGATACACAACTCAATTTTCATTAAATTTCAAATGTTACACCAGATTTTGCTTAATCCTTAATTTAGTCCCTAAACCGAGACTAATTTTAATATCCATATTTAACCTCAAATTTTATACTAATTTCACTCTAAGCTAAATTTAGCTCTCTATTTTCAATTCTACCCCTTAATTTTGAAATTTTCTATTTTCAATTCTACCCTTTAATTTTGAAATTTTCACAATTCAGGTCCTCATTACTCAAAATTAATAATTAATTTCACAATTTAGTCTTTTTTCCACTTCTAACTTAAAAATCTATCAATTTAACCCCTAGTACTTAAAATATTCAATAATGACAAGATTTAAAATCTTAAACAATACTAAAAATTATAACATGGGTCGAGTAGCTCTAAGTACTGGGATTCCAAAAACGTAAAAATTGTAAGAAAATGGACTAAATTGACTAACCAATTGAAGTTGGAAAGTTAGAAAACCCTAGGTGTTGTCAGCCTCTCCTTCTGTTCTTTCTTTCTTTTCTTTCTTTTTAATTTGCATGCATTGTTTCATCTCTTTCCACTTTCTTTAGAGTTTCTTTTTATTATGTTTGTTTCTTATTATTATATGCATACATTAAAGTTACTTTAAACAATATATATTTAATAACATAACATTAATTGTTTTTAACCCATGTCCATCTGCTTTAAAAGAACAAAGATATAATTGCTACTTTAGTTGTTTTAATTTATTTCAATCTATAATTCAACTTTTAACACCTACGCGATTTAATCCCTGTACCTTAACAACTCCTAATTTCATGAAAATTACTTAACCAAAAACTAATTCACTACAAAACTAACCCCGTAAATATTGTTCATTTTACGGGAATAGAGTCTCGAATCTCACTTTTCGACACCCCTAACAATCGAGTCGTTACATACTCGCCACTTACCATTCTTTACTTATTATCTTTCACTTAACTCTTTGGCTATCTCCAGATCTTACGAGACGATACAATCTCTTCTGTTATCATCAAACAACCTTTCAACGTTTATTCCAGAACAGTTGATACCGATACTATTCTCTTGGCGAATACTACTTACATATCTTTTCATTTGGCGGATAGCCTTACTAAGTATGATAATCATATCATATATTGTCTCAGATCAATGCATATTCATACCAATAAGAATTATTCTAGATTATTTAAAAGAATTCCAACACATCATTGTTACATAATACCAAAATAAACCAAGATGACAAACAACTCGAATTTCATAAGATTTCATGACGAGCCGTGGTACCATTCAAATATGACGGATTCCAGACACTCAGGTTTCAGCACTACATAATGTAAACTACCTTAGATTAAAAAATGCTTATATCTTTCATGACTACCAATACACCCATATTCTTAGACTAACAGATTACCATGGCAGATACTTTCTTTGAATACACAGATACACATTTCTTTTCACAATACTTCCCTTAAGACTTATTTGATTACATCACGAAACTAACTCAATCAGATTAACTTCAGACGTATCATATACTTATCTATCGAAGATTTCTCATAACTTATCTAGAACTTACCACAAGGGCGAATAACCACATTCTATCACACAAATATCATCGAATACCCCAATATAATGATACAAGACTTGCTGCAAAGGCTTTGCAGATTACTCCACACAAGAAAACATATAGAATCACGTGTTTACTGTCCCGTCGGACTTTCACAGAAGGTGCCATGAGTTTCTTCCTCATGGACTTATACTTAATTTCATGTCGTGATCTGTCAGTTCGATCTACACATCACCGAAGGCATCACCATGAATATTCATACAACCATATATTGCCATGGGTCTCAGCCACATGGATTTACCCATCATGTTGTAATCTGTCAGTCCAGCCTTCATCTTACTGGAGGCTACACTATGAGTGTTTTCATATCATACATTGTCATGGGTCTTAGCCACATGGTCTTACACTTATTTTCACATCATGATCTGCTAGTCTGGTTAGCAATATACCTGAACTGCTAGAGGCATCACAAGGGACGTTTTATGCAGAACTTACTTACCCAAATTTATTCACACATAGTTGATCGATTCGTACATTCCTTATATCAAATCTTACCTGCATACTTACCAATCACTTATTCTTCATATAGTACTTCATACATAACTTCATTGTACACATATAACATCTTTACTATACTTCACAAACTTACCCATTACTTGAGGTTTTATCATTAAATATGTGTATTTACTTGAACAATTAACATGCAGGAGTCAAAATAGAGACTCACCTAATACTCACCTAAACTTTAGCTCAAAGCTCTAGACTCGAACATTCATCTCAACCCAGCAACAACCACTGCTTAAAGAACACAAATTCACCATTTAAAACCCATTTTCAAACAATTTGCTAACATCTCAATCATAGATAACCTCCATGCAAGACGTTTCATTCATACTTACTGTTCCTACAATTATTAACATCTTTACTTCTTCAAAAACTTAACATGCATAACTATAATACTTACTAGGAGGTAGAACAACCAGGATTAAATCAAGAACCTTAGTTTCCAACTTACTGGGAAAAAGATATGTAATTAATGCAAAGTAACATTATTCAAAATAATAACTAATTAACATAATTAACTCTAATATTAATTAAGTGATAATTAATATGCTTAGAATTTCAATTTTTATCATTATATATATAATCATGGTCAATTTGATGAAAGCATAAAAACTAGAAACTAAAAATGTTATTATACCAACTAAAAAAGTGCCACTTAGCAATCGGTGACAAAAAAAAATTTTGAAAACTTTAGTGACTAAAATTGTAACTTTTTTAGTTAAGTAACCAAAACTAAAACTTACACATAGTTTAGTGACTAATGGTGTAGTTTATCCTATATCAATTTTTTAGCTAATAATGGTAAATTATAATTATCACATTCCTTTTCCTTATATTTTATACTTAAAGTTCTATTCAAATAACAAATTTATTTTAAAATTAGCACAATTTTTAATTAATAAATTTAATTTAAATTCTAATTACTTTTAAATGTGTAGTTATCACAAGTTCTATTAAATTATAATTATTTTAAATATATAATTATCACAACTTTTATTTTATTTCAACTTTTTAACTAATAATTATAAATTAAATATTATAATTATTTTTAAATGTGGATTTAATAATACCATGAAAAATAATGGGTATTCTCATTAGTTCAAAAGTTTTTTCAAACTCGTACTTTTATATGTCATGTAACGACTCAGTTTTGAGTGGTGTCAGAAAAGACTTTTTGGGACACCTTTTCCGTAAATCAAACCTGTAAATATTATTATTAAATATTTACGGACTTATTGTATATGTGAATTGAATTTTGGATGAGAAATTTAGTCGAAATTATATTTAATCAGGGCTCAAAGACTAAATTGTAAAAGTTTACAACTATAAATTTATAATTGACCAAAGGCTTAAGGATTTATATAGCAATTAAACCAAGATCTAAAATGGAAAATATACCATTTTAGAATTATAGTGGATGGTTGGTATGCTAAATTGTTAAAATAGTATTAAAATTAAAATTGTATTAAATTATAAATTATAAAAGTAAACTAATATATATGAAAACATAGAAAGAAAGAGAAATCATTTCTCTTATCTTCTTTAAAGGCCTGAAACCATCATTTTTAAGGATGAAGGAATTGATTTAAGGCTCCAAACTTTAGTCCCTCAATTAGTGAGTTAATTTAGTCATTTTCTTGTAATTGATATGTTTTTGAAGTCTTAAGAGCTTGATTTAGCTAGCCTGTGTACCAATTTGTAAAATTTTTAAAATTTTAGAAAATTTCCATTGATGATTTCTTGAATTTTTAGGTATTAAATTGATAGATTTTAAGATTATAAGTGAAAAGAACTAATTTGTAATGTTGAATTGCTAGTTTTTTAACATAGGGACTAAAGTATATAAATTTCAAAATTGGTGTAAATTTTCGTAATTATTGATAATAGAAAGTTATAGAAGGGTGTATTTGAGATCAGTTCTGAAATTGAAGCTCAAATTCGAAAGTTATAACAATTTTTATTTTAGGGACTAAATTAAATAAAATGATTTTATAAAATGAAAATTGACTGTGAATTTGGTTGAATATTGATGGTATTATATGTTTATGTTAATTTGTAGCTAACGTTGGGCCTTATTCCTCAAGAGGAAAAGGAAAAGCTAAAGTCGTCGACGAATAGCTTGGAATTCCTGATTTATATTTCTATAATTCGAACCACTTCAATTGTTGTATATCTATTCTATTTTACATGGTAAGTTTATGAGGTGGGCTAAAATTGATAAATTGAGTTGACTTGATACGATTTTGATTGATAATTGAGATAGATGACTAATATGAATAAAATTAAAAATATTTTAAATTGATGTAAATGTAAAATTGACTTTGAATTCGAATGAATCATGCTATGATACTTATGAATTGATAACTTGGTTGATTAATTGAAAATGATAAATTGTGAAATTTGAACTATATTATGAATTAGACAAATCAATACCTATTAATTGTTTAGACAAAGTCGGATATAGTTGGCATGTCATATGATAGGTTGAGTACGGGTTACTTCGACTACGTATCGAAGAATCTTCGGCACAAATTTTACTTCAGGTATACCTATGAGCACTAGATGCAATTTATTTACTTCAGATTTTTCGATGAGACACTAGGTGCCAAAATTGGTGTGTTGGTTGGATTCATGTATCTGTTCGAGTTCGAGTTAGGTTAATAGGGATTTTAAATGTAAAATTGATAATGACAAATGAAATTGATGGCTAATGTGAAAAATTATGTAAATCGGATTATAAGCACGAAAGATTGTTATGAAATTGAGACAAATCGATCAGTTCGATTCGGGATATGTTGAGATAATGTATGATACTCATATACTAGTTAATTGAACTTGAATGGAATAATTCATATAGTGGAATGTACATTATAACATGTTGTTTGGCATTGGTATTGGATGGCCTTTTTATGAAGTGTTTTTAATTGATTTAAGTTGTATTATAATGTTCGATTATAGAAATACCACTGAGTTTATTACTCAGCATACGTTTTGTTTTTTGTGCATGGGTTAGGTTTCAAGTGAGGTCTCGAACATTGACTTCAGCATCCAAATAAAATCCTAGACTCAACAATGTTAGTGAATCCCCTTTTTGTTTTGTTAGTTGGCATGTACCTAGTGAAGTCACTTTAATATTTTGTTATGTTTGGGATTGTTGAATTTGAAATTAGTAAATGATTATAAACATGTATTTACTAAGTTGGTAATTGAAGTTTGGTATAATTTAATTATATGTGCTAATGTTGATGAATGAAAGTTAATAGATGATAGATGATATGTTAGGCATATATATATTGAGCTTGGTAGGAATTTAAGCATTGAGAAATTGTTTAGTTTGATTGGATAGTATTATTTGGTTAATTAATAAAAATAGGGTATAAGTATGTTATTGAATGTATATCAATGTGTTTATGATCCTAGTTGAAATGGTATAAGGATGAATTGTTGATGCATAGTTAAGGATGACATGTTTTGATATTGGTTAGAATGCAGATAAGGCATATGAATTGGTATTTAAGATGTGAATTGGTATGGTTTAATAATAGTTTGGAATGAGTTAGGTACCAAATGTAGAATTTGAAAACTTTCTATGAGGTATCGATGTTTTGGGAAGGGTATCGATACTTTAATAATTTTTTTTTATTTTTCAAAAAATCGAACTATAAAATAGTATCGATACAAGGGTAAAGTATTGATACTTTGTAGAAGGTACCAATACTTTATAAAAGGTATCAATACCTTTGATTTTTGTTCGCTTTTTATAAACTTCGAAGTTCAAATTGGTATCAATAACAAGTAGGGAGTATTGATTCTTGATTTGAAATTTTATAAAATATTACAATTTGACCTTTTTTCTACTAACCTACTTAATACCTTAGCCTCAAATGAAGAAGATGATGGAAATAAAATAAAAGGTTTTTTTCTAGCTAGATTAGTGGAACAAGATCTACTCACTTCTCCAGTAGCATGGCACCTTATTAATGCTTTTAACTCATTTTTTCATTGTTGAAAAAATTTGCACTTTAAGTCCCCTTACTTTTTAAATTTTATAATTTAGTCCCGAAATTGAATTCCTTCAAATTAAAACATATTATAAGTCATCCTTATGTCCTTGGCTCTTACTTCCTCAACTTGATCAAATTACATTGTAGCCCTCTTATTTTTCAAAATTTATAATTTGGTCCCTTTGTACCAAAATCTCATATTTTCACAATCATTCTCTCAAATTTCCTCTTCTAAAAATCAAAGCGATTCTTTAAGACTTCATTTATAGAACTTGTTTTCAAATTCTCTTCAAAATTTCATTGTATTGAGTCTCATAACAGTACCATTTACTGTACCAAAAGTTTGGGGGGTTACACAAGTGATTGAAATGTCGAGGTTCCAAATGAGGAAAATAAACCAGGTTAACAAAGAGAGACCATGGTTACCCTATGGACAAAAAGCATGTGTCTTCGAAGCGTTTGGACCGCTTCAAGGTTCCAAGGATCCCTAAAGTATTGACTATTATATCGGTGGGTCAGTGCCCTAGGCACGAAAGGGGCCTATTGCATGACTACTCGGTTGGCTTCCAGAGTTAACGAACTCTTCGGCCTCTTCTATGGATGAGGAGCTTCGGGGTATATCTGGGAAAGTTACTTCCTAAGCTTGGCAGGGAGAAACCTTCGATGGAGAGTTGATTCCCAAACTTTCCACCATTTCAGATGCACAAAAGTAAGCTGTCAACATTATAAAAGCCCAGCTTACCTTGCCTGTGAAAAGGAAAATGAGCCACTCACCTGACAAGACAAGATTTCAGTCCCTAATAATTTTATCCCGTTCTCAATTATCAAAACATAAATAAATGAAAAGGAAGATGGCTAAAGCAAATATCATCAACCATATAACATTCAGAGCAAATCAAAGAATTTTGGGTAATGGGTATCGCCATACAATTCCCTAATTGTGCCCCAAAAAAAAAAAAAAAAAACATTACATCTTTTTCCACCGAAAATTAAAAACAATAGACAATGAAAGCCAATGACACTATAACCAAATTTCTTAGCACATCACAAACCATTCTTTTTCTCCCCCCCCCCCCCCCTTTTTTTTGTAACATTTTACAAAGCTACGGATCCTATACTTAGTTACAAAAATAATACAATCCCCAGGCAGCTCAAACAAGCTCATCTTACCTTTCATCGACTGTTTCGAAAGAAGTTGAGATCCCAGCGACGCATCAAACCATCCATGATGTTATTAGAGGGGTTCCGTACAACTGTTACAGTGGCTTTTGTGCTACCTGACATGTCAGCATCAGATGAACTTTGGGTACTTGCTGATGTATCAGTTTGAGCACAGGATGTGCTCACTGTTTCCTCGGTTGACGGAGATCTATCAAATGCACGTCCCAAAGATGACACGCTAGTATCAGGGGATGCATGCTCCAGGCCAACATTGGAGCCATTGATTACTAAGGTGGATTGTGTCTCAAAAGGTACCTGATCATGTACCACTTGAGTGGAAGTGGATTCTAGAGGCAAGGAACTGGACTTTTCTGTGGTGGAACAAGTATCCCTGCCATTTATTTCATCTTTCTTTGCAGACTCTGAAGAATCAGCACAAGCCTTGGCTTGCTCTTCTGTCTGAGGTTGTCGCATATCTAAGTCTTTTAAGGACTCAATTATGGCTTCCATAAACATCTGAACCCATCAATAAAAAATTGATGAAGGGTTATACGTTGATTAAATAGCCATGAATTGTTTTGGACACAATGAAAGATGAGACTTTCAACTCACCCTCTCTTCTTCCTCCACATTACATGGGAAGCCTGTCAAGTCATCCAGTTGATATTCTACGTACTGATCATCATCCATTGTTGTTGGCACATGTGGGTCAAAGGGATGACCGTTGGATAATTCGAAACTTATCATATTGGATGATGATGAACCATTATCAACGGTATCTTTATCCTGCAGTAAATACTATTTGTCAGTGACACCTTTATCTTCCTCCCTCCCACATCATATGACAATATGATTACAATTCTAGTGACACCGCCAACAAGTCTTTAGTGCAGCATTTTATAGAACTTTTTCCTTTGCATTTCACAAAGTTGGAAAATACAGGGACGGGGGAATACCTGACATCCAGGGAGATTTTCTTCAGATGGTATATCAGAAGGAACCTGGGCATAATAAAAGCCACAAATATTAGGCACAAATAAATAAATAAAAAGTTGCATCTCTTTCAAAGTTAAGATGATAAACCATAAACAACGATAAAGCATAGAACTGTTTACAATGATTTCAAATTCATGACATTGTTTTTCCTTCATATTCTTCTTAAGTTTAGAAGTCTGTTTCAAATGTAAAACAAAATATTAGGCTCCGTTTAGTTTCAAGAAATAAAAGCCATTTTCATTTTCGTTCTTTTTTAAATAAAAAGATTGAGAAAAACATGTTTGGTTGAAAATTAAAAAAAAAATTTAGGAAATGAAATGAAGATAAATGAAATTAGAAATCAATAAAAGGTTATTTCCACATTTTCTCTGGAAAATTGAAAACAAGAGTTTTAACATTAAATAAACTGATCCTGACTCAAACCCATTTAAACACAAAAATTCAAATCTATTACCCTGATTAAAATCTATACAAATTTAGAATTTTTCTTTTCTTTTATTTCTCATGTTTTTGTCATAGAAAATAGGTACCAAACATATTTTTAATGTTTTCACTATTGAAAACAAAAATTATTTCTATTTACCAAATGTATTTTTCCATTTTAAAAAGTAAACCAATTATTTGTTGAAAATAAAATTAAAAAATTCAGAAACCAAATGGAGCCTTATTCATCCATGCATGTATCCAGATTTTCATTAGATTACATTACCCCTTGAAATGCAGTAAATTTGAAGATGAATGAAGAAAATATTTACAGCTCATTCTTGAGAAATGACAATAAATAAAGAAACTAAACTGACCTCTGTTCGACTCATGGGTCTTTTGGAACGGACTTGGTTAATGGCATCTGATGTGCTGCTAGTTGCTGGAAACCAGTAAGAGAACCAGCGCAATACAATATCATTAACAGGAGTAGCAAAACTTGGCATTTAAGGGAGAAACACAAGGTACACTGGTAATACCTTTAGATGCAGTTGATGAATCTGGGAAAAAGCCTACTTCAGGGATGGCCCAAGTACCCTGAATGTAAATCAGTTAGCAAAAGATTGTAGATATGACATCAGGGACTTCTAATAAAAACTACGACCACCTTATCCTCATCTTAATTTTAGAGTTCAGCTTACCTTACCAAAATAATCATGTATTGAATCATAAAGTGTTGCCCCCACCTCATCCTCGGGAGGTTGCAGGACATTGTGAAAAAAGATATTTATGGAATCAAAGTAAAACTGAGGACGAGGCGAGTTGTGGTCTCCCTCAAATTTGATAATATTCTTATCACCCTGCAAAAGTAGTGAATCAATGCACAAAGCATTGCATGAAATGCAAGAATAGCTCAAAAACTGAGACTTCAAACAACATTCAATTTATAACTTATCCTTTATGAATGTAGATAGATGATAGAAAACCATATTCAATCACACACATTGAAATTTGAAAGGTGGACTTTTTTGTTTGGATGTATAAAAGCTAATGAAAAATGGATTCCACAATTTATGGTACCAAACTCTCCTATAAACCGCATTCTTCTTTCTAGGCCAAAACAACTAAATACTTTTTTTCCCAAAGTGCAGGCCATAAAGAAAATACAGGTCTAGCAAGTAGTTGAGAAATGCCATCAACTGGAATATCTTCAATCATCTTGAAAGGTTAATTGAAAGGGAGAGGAATCACGTATCTTTATACAAATATGATTATCATCTTTTTCCAATTTGCAGTTCTATACATGTATAAACAACAAGCTTTAATCCCATACAATACATAGGTGTTGGTTTTATTTTTAGATTATTAACTTGTTTATAAATATTTATGATAGTTTGAGCCTGAGAATATTAAATACAATTGATCTACTCTTGAAAAAAATATTTTTAATATTAAGTAAATAAATATTTTGATTTTTATACTAATAAAATTAATCATTATTTCAAGTTCATTTATGAGGTAATTTAGTTAGTAAATTATTTAATGGTCTTTATTCAATATTTTAGTAAGCTTACCATCCAAAATTTCATTGATTTAATAATGAACATTAATCTCCAAATAACTATAATGAAAAGTTTGTTACTCAAATAACTGATAAAATAATTGTTTTAATTAATCTTGTAATCTGTTTTATCAAAAAATGTATTAGTTATTAGAAAAATAAATTTAACATATATACCTCTTAAAGACAAAGTTACAAAATAAAATAATAACTAACAATTGTTTATTGGCTTAAAACCTTACTATAATATTTTGATGATAGAAATATATATGGTAAATGGCATAATTTAGGCATTATCTTTTACTAAAAGAAACTACTTAAATTATCAGATTTGATATTTGAATTTGAAATTTAAAATGCGTATGTAGCAATTTGCCAAAGTGTCTGATTGTTACCATAGGTTCTATGTAGTCCATGTAAGCATACCTTATATGATATGGTTGAAAATTCCTAATATATAAAAAATATTTATGAATTAAAGGAAATAAAGGATATATGCACATTTTTAAAAATAAATTTAATGGCTAAAAATAATAATATATGATCTTCCATTCTATTTGGATTTGAGAATTTGAATTCAAAATATAAATATTTTTCTTTATCCTACATGACATGAAGAGAAGTTGTCCACAAAGACATCATGTCAACACACCTTATCTGGTAGTTCATACCTTGTGATAATATATGTGTGTGTGTGTGTGTGTGTGTGTGTGTGTGTGTGTGTGTGTGTGTGTGCGCGCGTGTGTGTGTGTGTATCTACGCTATTATTAACTCTCACTGAATTTGATGTCACTTGACTCAATGACATCAACTTCGTAGTAAAAGTACATAAAAACCAAGCTGCATAATAAATACTAGAAATCCTATGCGTGTGGAAACCACATATTTAGAATACAAATGTGCGTTTAATAATAAATTATGCATATCAAAATAAAATGTATGAAAAACATCAAAATAAAGCTTCAGTTGAGTGGTACAATTCAATTGGCACGGGTTCAAATCTCATCATTAACATATTTTAATTGGTTTTTGTTAAAATAAAAAGACTAAAATACCCTCGATTAATATAACTCATTTTAATTAAAGACGGATATTTCTGTAATTTCCCTAAATGAGTTGGTGCCCGGTTGACTCATGACCCCAACTCAATTAGGGACTTTATTAATAGATATATTATTAAAGTTAAATTGATAATTTAATTTATAATTTTATGTAAATTTATTTTTCTTATTTACCCACTCTCCTATTTTACCCCCATTTTCACTCCCTTTATATTGAGTTGTTTCACTCTTTTCATTATTTTTATTTTGTTTCCTATTAAAATATCTTATTTTCTTTTCCATTATTCTTTATTTTTATTTTAAATATTTGCAATAAGTAATTCATAAAAATATGAATTTGTTATCAAATTCTATCAATAAAAAGAATACACAACTTACCATATAAGCCTCAAATATTCGATCTGAATGATGAGGGCGTATAAAATCATCACCAATAGCGTGCCCAAACAGTGCTGGAACAAAGCAAGATTTCGCCACCTAAATTAAAGTGAAGTGAATTTAACTTTACGCAAACATAATAATAAATTAAAAAAAAAAAAGCATTGACAAGTGAAATCATTCAATCTTCAATAAATAAGCAGAGAGAGTAACAAACAATCAATTTATCTTTCAGGTTCTCTTACAAGTTAGTAGAACAAAGTAAAAAGGTAATAGGCCAAAATGTTATTTAGATAAACTTTAACATAAAAGAAACATGTTAAGCAAAACATTAAGGCTTTACATGGTAGAATGGAAAACTGGAAGGATTGCAAGAGATAGTGGAAATGTTGGAAGGAAATGATTTTCGTTACTGCTAGGTAAAAACAGAAATGTACAACAAATGAACTAGGAGAGATGCTCAGTTTCTAAAACTTTTTACTTTCTTGGGGGGTTGGGGGGTATCAGTTTCTATCCTTATTGAAACTACTCAAGTCAAATTGAAAAGAATAGAGGCGAGAAAATAAGAGAGGAGTGAGTCCACTGTCAGAAATTTACAAGACTATCCATTATTTCTTATTAAATTTTATCTTTTTATCTCCACTTGCAAAGGATATAATTGTAAAAAAAAAATGCAACTTTTATTTTCTTTTCTCCACTCCTCAGCTCTACTAAGAAATGAATGGAAAGAATCATTTTCTTCATCCTAAAGTAGACTAATGGAAAGAAAAAACATGATTTCCATCCCTCTACTTTTCTCTTCTTCCAACTTTGCATCTTTCCTTTTTTCATTATCCTTGACAAAATAAATCAATTCAAAAAAATCAGAAAAAACTCAGGCCATGGGAAACCAGAAACATGAGTTACACGATCAATGCGAAAAAGTAAATTATCTCCAGACTAGAACCTTGATGGTGTTCAGGTCTGTTATGTCAAACTTTGCCTTTTTCTGGATAGATTTTCGCATGAACTGGATTGCAAACTTAACCTGGAGCAAGCAAATAAAGAAATAGGGTCATAGGACAACATAAGCACTTATCTCAAGGTTCTTATATTGTAATAAAAAAAATTTGAACACTTCAATAAGCAGTTAGACAGGATAAATTGGGCACAGAAAGCAACAATAGAACAAAAAGACAAAGGCTGATAACTCAACTTCAACAGCAACATAACTTGTCAACAACTTAAACATATTTTACTTGCAGAGTCAATTTTATATCACTGCTCTTAAAATTTTTCATTTTGTCCGTAGTTGTACTTGACTGTTAATTAGAAAGAACATGGCATAGACTGACAAGACAGCAATAAAATGTATACAAATGCATCTACAAAATAAACTTGCAAAACAGAACTTGCCCCTCAGTCAATTGATTAACCAATCAGAGGGAAGAAAACATGCTAATTATTGGATGCAGTAGTTAGAATGTGTACATGAAGAACTAAAATCCCAACACTACAGTTTTTCTTATTTCTGTTATTTTGGATATAACACCACCATTCCTTACAATAGTTGCCAGCACTAAATTTCCCATACAATCTTTATGACCAAAAATATATGCTAGACTGGTGGTTAGTTCGTTACCCACATAGACAAAAAGAGCTAAAATCAACAAAATATATAATAATAAATTAATACAAAGCATATACTTACGGTGAACTTGGGCAAACGGAATTTATAAGTATCTACTAGTTCCAACATCAGCTCGACCAAGTCAGAAAAAGGACTGTCAAGAACAATTCCCGCAATTGAAGGATCCTCAGCTCCATACATTAGGCTGTGAACAATCATTTACATCCTTGATGTCACATAAACATGCAGAAACACATCCGCTATAATAGGTTCACATGAATTTATACAAGCAGATGAGGAAAGACATCAAACTTAAACAATTGTTCTTAATATATAATTGAGAAGTTAGAGGCAGGAAATCATTAAATAAAACTCCAGAAATTCATTAAAGTTGGTAAGATGGAAATTATGAGATGTGCTTTTCCGCTCAAATCTTTAGAACAGCAAGTTGAAAAGAAGATGGAAAGGGCTTTAGAAACCTCGTAACAGCACCCATTGAGCGGCCCCATAAGCCAATCAAAGAGACATTTCCATCTGCCCGCAGATAATCAACTACAGCTTTCAGATCATCCTTCTGAAAAATTGGAAAAGAAAATCAGGCAGAAGTTTAAGACATGCAAGCTCGTCATCGGAAAAAGTATCCAACCATCATCCATATGTTGCATACTTTTCACTCACTTTCCACTGCCTTAAATATCCTTGTTTAAGATGAATTTTACATTTTTTTCACTTGGTAATATAAATTGAACTCATCTTTCTTCTCTGTATAAATTCACAGATATCAATGTTGGTGTTTCAAAATTAGTGAACAATATTTCACTTTTATTGTTTAGAAATATATGGGTTTGTTATTTTAAGAACTTCCAAATGTGAAATAATAAGAAGAATTCACTTTATACCAAGGAGAAGTATCAAAGTAAGCGGAGAAGGGCTATTTTAGGCTTTTTAATTTATTTAACTTATAAGATTGCATTTTCAAACGTCATACTTTATTCAACCAGTGGTCAACACTAACGAGCTTAATCAAGCTTCAATCCATATGCCTAAAAACCCAGGTACTCACCCCAAAACAAGTTTACCAAGAAAAAGCTAACAGTCGCTATTCAACACATATAAAGTAAGAATACCCCAAATAACCCAAGACAAACAACAATTAATATAGCCAATTTGCAGAGATACACATTATTACAAGTTCACGACAAGTAAAGGATGTATGATTTATCAAAAGATATTAATCAAATACAAGAAAAGGTATTTTCCTGCACCCATAAGAAAAGTGACAATAAAAAGTTCTAGATTTTTGTTCAAGTAGTTAGTTAGCCACTCACTTCATTCCAACCCAAGGTGACATGCTCTCCTCCAGATAACCCAGATCCTGAAAAATCAAGAGTGAAAACGGTAATATTTGAAGGCAGCAAAATAATAGCAGCTTCACTGGCATCAGCCCTGCAGCCACTGCACAAAATCAAGATGTGCTACCAGTCAGAAATGATGTCTACAACAAACTAAGTAATTGTAATAATAAACCAAAAAGAGTCAAGTAAAAATGTACAACATTTTAGTTGGTTGGCAGCCAGCATAGAAGATGTAACAATAGGATACACACATATATTAGATCTGAAAGTAAGAAACAATTGGATATAACAGAAACTAGACATCAAAGCCTAACACTGGCCATCTGCAATATAGAATACTAAAGCAATTGACATCTGAAACAAACACAACCCACTTCCAACGATTTTTTTTTTTTTTTTGCAAAATGCATTATCTTTTATTTTTCTCATTTATGTCATTCCAACACTTCTTCCTAATAAATGTACAAGAAAAGGAAATTCTTCATGTCATTCAGCAATTTGTCAGCAAGAATATGCGGCCATGGAAACCTAACACTAGCCGTCAGCAATACAGAATACCTAAGCAACTGACATCTGAAACTATCACAACCCACTTCCAAAGATTTTTTTTTTTTTTTTTTGCAAAATGCATTATCTTTTATTTTTCTCATTTATGTCATTCCAACACTTCTTCCTAATAAATGTTCAAGAAAAGGAAATTCTTAATGTCATTCAGCAATTGTCAGCAAGACTGGCGCTCTAATATTGCCTTGCATACCAACTATTTAATTAACATTAGAAAGAAAATAAGAAACCAACTAATCCAAATATAAGTTTACTAGCAGATACAAGTAATTTGATTCAAATGTCGATATCCCAATTACAATAACCTTCATTCAAGTGTATTAACTCCTTTATTTTCCTGCCAATCCTGAAGTATTTGGTGCCTAGATTACAGAAAAGAGACAAATGCGAGTATGCAAAAGCTAAGCTGTATGAAATAAATTGAAAATAAAAGAACCAACCCTCTATATTGCTAGAGGTGGTTTAAGTGATAATGAAATGATAGCAACAGAAAGTATAGCTAGAAAAATCAATAGTCTAACAGTTATTGCAGATATAACTTACCAAATTTCATTATCACTAGTACAAGTACACCATATAAGCAAACGAAAAAAGAAAGTAAATAAACAGCAGGGTATTTATCCAGATATATCTATACCAAGAAAAACCAATGCTATTTATTAGAAGGTTGGAGTTGATAGATACAAGCAAGTTGGACAAAAAGGCCCTTTCCTGTGTGAATGCAAAATCTTAAGTTCCTTAATTTAAAAAAAAAAAAAGAAAATCAAATCTTAAGTTCCTTTTCTTTTAATTTCCACAAATAATTATTCAATTGCCTACATTTTCCGTAGGGACCAATAAAAATTCTATGTCACCTGTTTCCATGGCAGTATATCACACAGGGCAGAGGTTTCCCTTCAGGACTAACCAGCGGTACATAATGACTACACTGTAGAACATCTCCTCTGCCATTTTTAACCTGCAAAATGGCCAAAACACAAGACTTATGATGCAGAGCAACTTAAATTCATGCTAATTATAAGAAATCATAAATAAATAAATAAATAAATAAATAATTTTCTGCTCAGTTATGTACAAAAAATGGTTGTGTACTAACCCTCTCACTTCGCAACTAAAGAAAATGAAAACACACAAATAGGACAAGATTTTTATTTACAATAACTCTTCATGATCTAATTACACGTCCAAAAATATTATCACATAAAAATTAGATTAGGAAATCAACAGTTTAAACAGTTTTACTCCTATGGTTATTGATTTATCCATGTACACAAGCTTTACATCTTATCTAGAGTAGACCAAAAGGGCTGTTTACTTTGTGCTTGAAGACCTTAAGCCTTTCAAACCATCCTACACATACCCCCATAAGCAATTTCTTCCGAGTATGTTGATGTCCAGAGATTCCTTTCTAAACTAACAAGATCTCAACTTCAATATTACTGCAAGTCAATCAAATCTTCATTTAGGGTTACCTCTTATAAAGAAAGTATTAATCTTGTTAGAACACACCTCAGACCAGCCCACCCAATAAAAAGATAACAGAAATGTAGTTTCAGAACTGATTTTGCAATTGAAACAGCATCTCTTAGACAAAAACCTAGGCTTACAAGTAAAAAGAATTTGATTTTAGCCTATCTTGTACCAACATGCAGAAGAATGGCCGGCAATTCAAATTTCTATGAGCCTCAATCTTCAATAATGTGTCATAAAGCACATGCCAGCACCACAATGGTTGCCAAGTGCCAACAAGGAAAAGATTCAAAATTACGAATCAAGTCAAAGAAAAGTATAAAACAAATGACCTTTCTCTGTAATGTTTCCTGCCAAAGGAAAAGAGAAAGTAAAGAGGTACAATTGCTAGGGGCACCTAACTAACTGGTTTTAGTTTACCAGTAATATGAATGTGTTGATGACAAGACAATGCAGTCATATCTATTGTACTACTACATTTTTCTAAAGAAAGTTATTTTATTGAGGGATCAGGGAAATGAACAGATTAACATCATAAATAGGTTTGGGAAAAACCAATAAAGTTAAAAATTTTAGGAAACTAAATAAATCTAAAATTTTTCATGCGTATATAACTTTAAACTGTACCTCTATATCCTTTCTCTGATACCATTTCCCTTTCAACATGAACTCTTCATCCAAAAGATCACTTTCTGGATTGTATTCAGCTCTGCCACCAAACAATAATGCCCATTAGAAATTGGGTACAATAATATTCAGTCTTAAATTAATGATGTCCCAAACGTGTTCATTAAAAAAGATTTTGACTATCTTTTGATTCACTTATCTTTCTTGTTTAATATCTCATGAAAGGATCTCAGTGGCCTTTCCATAAGTCTGCTGATTATATACCATCTTATCTCCAGCGTAGAACAGCGTTACAACAATATGCTTAAAGCCAGATGACTTATGTTTCTAAATTTCTGGCTATAGTTTTACATTCATGAAGATATAATCTTACCAATAATAGTCTAAATTCCACAGCTAAGCTGAACAAACTATAACTTACAGTATTTTTTATTATTATTATTATTATTATTATTATTATTATTATTATTATTATTAATCCAAACATAAGTCTAACAGAAAACAATAACAAAATCACCCAAAGACTCGCATGCCAGAACCCATGAAAGGTTTGAGATTCAAATACCCACAACTCCCATAACAAGAGAAAAATAATATATATTTATATATGCACAAGAAAAGAAAATTACACAAAATTAATAAAATTAACCAAATCAAGAGCCAAAAGAAAGCCATCACAAATAATCAGACATGCTCTGAAATTATGGAAAGATCATAGGGAACCACGAAGTAACGTAAATTATAAAATTCCAACGGTAAGAGCCCTATAATAACAATAATAATCACCCAGGTATGCTTGCTTAGAAACTGATCAACATGAATACAAAAATAAAAACTTCAAATCTGATGCTATATAAAAGGGGTGCAAGTAAAAAGCAACGGTTTTCTTTTCTCTTAAATTTCAAATCCCAATTTTTCCTTTCTCTTAACAACTTTCCTCGTCAGCCAAATGGAACAGATCATAAAAAATAAAAAAAATTAAATTTTATAAAAAAAAGGGAAACAAGATCGTAAAAGAATATTTTAAAAAAAATTAAATTCAACAAAAAGGGAAACAAGGTAATTTTTTTTCCAAAAAAAGTAAAATTAAAAAAGGAAAGATTACTACCTGGGAGGGCGTATTATGAAGTTAACAAGCTGCTCCATAGATTTCCAAAAATGATAACTGAAGTGATCTGGGCTGTGCTGTTCTTGTTGAGTTAATGATGTTTCCAAAACCCAACAACAAAAACCTAGAGTTTGCGAGAAGAAATTCTATTATACTATTATGATAAAGAAAAGAAAAAGACAGCAGCGGATCAAAGACAAAAGAACCTTGCGATGAGTAAAGAAAAAGGGTTTTCTTTGAAGAAGAAGAACAACAACTTTGTCAAATGTTGTTGTTGCTGTTGATGTTTCCCGAGTTTCTTTCTTTCCTTCCTTCAAAAACGAAATGTTTTTTTAAAATAATAATTTTTTGGTTTTCGTTGCCATGCCAGCCCAGCCAAGTGTCTTAATCTTTGCCTATCTGGCTGTTTGCACGTGCTCAAGATGTTGGTACGTGTTTGAGAGTGAGTTGGGACTGAAAGTAATTGGGTTAGAGGTCTTGATAAGTGGAGCCCAACCGATTTTCTTGTTACACTTTTACTCGGGTTGGGTTGGGTTGGGTTTTTGAATTTTTTTTATCGTTTATTATAATTTGGTTATCCACCTAATTTTTTATTTTTTATCTTTTATTTTTAGATTTATTTGGAAAAAAATTTATTTTATGATTTTTATTATTACTCGGAAAATTTCAAAGAATTTTTATAAATATTTATAAAATTAATAATTTTTCAAGTAAATAAAAATAATCAATACCTTTTATATATGATTTTTATTAAGTTACTCTCACTATTTTAAATTAAAATATTTGTTTTTATCATAGAAATTAAAATTAATTATAAATTAAATAAAAATAGAATACAATTTAGTTTCGAGTAGTCATAGTTTTTAAACTTACATTCTATAAATCATCCAAACACTTTGGTTTGAGTCAGTTTTTAGTTTTTCTTGATTAGTGCTACTTCTACTTATAAACTCTCAAACCCTTAAATTGAAAGAAATACATGCTTAAACATGTTCAAACCCAAGACCTCTTAAGTATTGCAATAGCAACGATGTCAACTGAGCTAAAGATCAACGAGCCGAATCGATTTTCAAATTTATTGTTTAAAGTTTTTTGTCATAATTATTTTAGTTTACCAAACTCCAATCAAATATTTTTACCATTCAGAAAAGGTTTAAATAAAAAAATTGACCACCAAATTATAGCCTTTTTCCTACTTAGCTACCTTTTATTTTATTTTTTTGACATAAAGTGATACTTAAACTTTGATTATATTACTAATTTTGATCCAAACCGTTCCGCCATTTAAAAAAAATGTTAGATCTAATTAAGGGTCTGTTTGTTTGGTGGAAAATATTTTCCTTAATTTCCGGTGTTTGTTTCGTGGAAAATAAATTCCTATAGGAAAACATTTTCCAAAACACGGGTAAAAGCAAAGCCAATTTATGGAAAATGTCTTACCGATTTCTAAGCCATAAGACATTTTCCCTTCTCTTCGTTCTCCCTTCCTCTCTGTCCATCTCTGTCCATCGTCCCTTCTCTTCGTTGGCCTCACCAAGTAAATCTCTGCCTCGTCATCTCCGTTTATTAAATCGACCGTCGTCCTTACCTCTCAGATTTTGAAGAAACTTAGCAGCCACAATGAGAAAAGAAGACCTGAAGGTTTCTCTCTCTGTCATCAACATGTATTTTGCCTATAATTTATGAACAGATATCTTGCTGTTTCTACTGGTTTTGACTTTTAGGGTTTAGATTTTTTTGTTTATAGTAATTGCTCTCGCTTTGCTTGGTTATAGTATGTATAAATTTGTATTGATTTGGTAATAGAGGAAGCTAGTTGGATTCCTGATCAATGGGGTCATACTCGATTTAGAGCCTTAATTGTTTCTGCAGACAACGCGACAAATCAGAAACATTTAAGTGGTTTGCGCTCACTTTAAAAGGCAAGTTTCTGAACTTTTAATTGGTCCTCATCTGCATATATCTTCATTAGTGCCCTCATAATTATGTTTACTATATAATTTCTTCTTCTTCTTATTGTTGTTGGGTATAATTCTGAATAATCATTGTTGTGTTTCCTTATTGTGGTTAATAGGTTTGTAATAAAAAGCATGCATGTCCCCCCTTCTCACAATCAAAAACCTTGTCTAAGATGCAGGGGAAGCTAATGCTAACTTTCAGGATTCTTGCACTGGCCTAATTACAGTATAATTATAAATGTTAATAAGTCATTGCCCTTTCGCTTTTACTCTTGATAACTTGATTCTCTCCAAGTGTTTATTTGACATTAAATGTGAGAGCATCTCCTGCCATAATTTTCCTTAGATTCTAAGCAAATTGGTTTTGTTCAAGCAGTCAATGCATGACCATGTTGATGCTTGGCCATTCAAGGAACCAGTTGATGCTCGCGATGTCCCTGATTATTATGACATTATCAAAGACCCCAAGTTATTATAGTTGCAAGTGGTATAGAATATCATCATCAAATTATTTCTCATAATAACTTAGGCTTCAGTTTATAGAGATGCTTGTTTGTTTAGAACAATTATTGTTATGCGAATGGATCAAATATATACATGTATGTATGCATATATATTTATTAAAGATCCTTGAATATTATCCTCAAACTATTGTTCTTGAATATCTGGACTTATTTTTTTTGTCATAAACTATTTATGCATATCTCGAATAAGCCATCACTTGCACCACAAAATGACCTCAGGGAATTCAATTGACCTTATTGCTTTGGTAGTATCATAGATGTGGGCAAAAAGATTGGTTTTTTGGGGTAAATCACTAATTAGGATCCATATATAATGTGTTTTTAATTAAACTACTTGTTGAATCATATCATTATGTTTGAAGAATCATCCAAATGATTGCTTTGATTGCCACTTTTTTCTCTTTTGATAAACTTTTCCAAAGAATTTGATATGATACATAGTTTCATGACACTATCAGTAATGATTTTTAATCGCTTGTCCGACATACAAAATCAATGGTGAAAAGTCTGTACATTTGAACCCTACCTCAAGCTAAAGATGCCAAACCATCGATTTAAATTTGTGGAAGATACCTTCAAGACCCTTCTAATAGATTTTGCTCTATCGCATGCAAGGTATGCAAATTCAACCCCATTTTTTCACCACTTGAATTCCTCATTTCCTTTTACCGAATCATAAACAAATGTTTCGTGTTTCAAATATGCACTGAAACCGAACCGATAAAATCGAATTACCGATACGAGAATTCCCTTATGTTTCATGGAAATACAATAAAAATTCACCTGAAATAAGTACAGAAGAAAAGCAATCATCTCTTTCATCAACTGATGTTTCGGAGGAGACAAAGACATGGGTGACCAAAAGTCTATTAAAGCCTAGGAAAAGAGTGAAGAAAAGGAAAGGCATTCCTCATAGAGCTCCAGTCAGCTAATAACTCAAGAGTTTTTGGTAGATACTCAACAAAGGGTACTTAAAATAGCTTTTAATAGTTGGATCAAATCATACATTTTTTTTTTGCTTGGCAATGAATTGACGTTGGTCTTCAAGTTTTGACCCTCATTTTGGAACTTAGTTGGGGTTGGTTGAGAAAGGCAGTCCCATAATGCCATTAAAGACTGATTTTTTTTTTTTTGTTTTGGTTCTAGCTGAGATTGTACAACATGTGAAAATGGTTTTGAATTGAAGTTGATGGGCTGCATATAACAATGTTTTCAAAGACCTATTGTATCTACCCCTCCTTTGACAGATTTCATTGGATCTATTATATGATTTTGTTCTTCTTTCGGTAGCATTCTTTTTTCATGGTTTCACTAAAAGCATTGTTTTCAATTTATGACGGTTAATATTCTAGCTTAATAATTGAGTATTATTATATATTTAATTTGATTTATTTATTTATAAATAAATTATTGCAATATATGTAAAAATAATTTAAAATATAAATTTATTAATATGTATATAAATAATTGAGTATTATTATAAATAAATCATTGCAATAAAATATAAAAATTATTAATATATATTAATATATGTAAAACAACTTTTCCGAAAATATTTTCAGAAATCACCAAATGTTAGAAAATATTTTACATGATTCAATCAAACACCGTAAAATATTTTCCAAGAAATCATTTTACGTAAACGTAAAACATTTTCCAGAAATCATTTTACGGAAAATATTTTACTGGCAATCAAACGAACCCTAAAATGTGAAACGTATCATTTTTAATTAAATAAAAACTTTTAAATAAAAAATTAATTAAATATTATATTTTTTATTTTCTCTCCTTTCCCTACATTTCATCATTTTCTTTCTCATCCTTTATCCCCCAAAGAGGTGTTCAAAGTCCCATCCACCCTCTTCATTGTCTTTAGTCACCTCCTTATCTTTCAAAATTGCATTGATTACATCTGACAAAAACTTTCTGTTCTGATTTTCATTTTACATTAGCCATCTTCCAACCCATTTTCTTTTATTCTCCAAACCCTTTCTTAAATTCGAATTTGAAAAGAAAATTATGAAATCATTATATATTAATTTAATAAAATTAAATTGGAAAACATTTCATATGAAATGAAAAAAAAAACATGTATGGACCGAATCCAAATCGTTCCAAAAAATTACAAACTCATAGTTTGTGTGTTTTCCTTGTCTTGTTTATTATTTATTTCAAATTTTGAATATATATATCCCAAAAAAATTTTGTTTGAATTGTACGGTGCTTGGATGATGTTAGAATTGAGAATATTGGTTGTGAATAATAAATTATGTGTTGATTTTTGTCAAGCATGCAACTTTTGATTGATATGAGATAATCTGATTAGTTTTAAAGTAGACTAATCATTTTATGTGGTTAAATGGCATAATAGACTTAAAGTGATTACGTATGTAAAAATGTTCAATTTTGTGCTATATGATAAATAAGTACTATAGATGTTTGTAGATACATTATGGCTAAATCAATTATTATTCATTGGTTTAATTAAAAGAATGAAAGCAATTGTTGGTTGTGGAATGCTTAAGGATGGCCTAAGGCATTGTTTGAATAACCCGTGTTTAAATAACCTACCTTTATGCTATGTATCCCTAATTCCCATGTTTGAGCCTATTTACTCTTCCTTGATGAACTTGTCTATAATATTGAAACATTGAGCCAAAATTAAATTGAAACTTGAACCTTTCCCTATCTTTGGTATTTTATTGCATGACAAAATAGACGTCAAGCCATAAATATTGAGGGCTTAGGTAGAGACATCTTGGTGGTTTCAAAAGAAATTGAGTGAAAAAAAGTGAAGATATGAGACAATATGGTGAGTATAGAACTCTCACAAAAATGTGCATAATGAAAAATACTTGAGCAAATAAAAGCATTGTCAGGGTTAAAAGCAAAGCGAATGGATAAAATAATGGATTCGGTTAAAAGCATTGTGAGTGAAAAATAGTAGAATATTTAAAATGAGCTTAAATGAAAAATAATCTTCAAGCTTAAAAGAACATTTTTCTTTCTACAATGCACTAAAACTTGCTAGCTTTTTATACTCACCAATATTGGACTAAATCTTCTACATTTTTTGGAGAAATAAGGAAGGTGGGAAAGAGAAATAAGACGGTGAACCTAGTAGATAAAATTGGGGGTGAAAGGGAATAATATTATGTAACCTCCTTAACCCGACCTAGATGTTACAGTTGGATTCTGAAGGCTACATTGGCCACTGAAATGACCTAGTAAAATAATTAGATTTTCAAAACTGCCTTTTTAGGTCATCTGCTTATCTTTGAAGAAAAACTTAAGACGGTGAACCTAGTAGATAAAATTGGGGGTGAAAGGGAATAATATTATGTAACCTCCTTAACCCGACCTAGATGTTACAGTTGGATTCTGAAGGCTACATTGGCCACTGAAATGACCTAGTAAAATAATTAGATTTTCAAAACTGCCTTTTTAGGTCATCTACTTATCTTTGAAGAAAAACTTAGCGTGTTTATCTCAATTTTGCAAAAACATCTAATTATTAATGTCGATTTGAGTTATGGTCTAATTTATAAAAGATTTTATATTTTGAAAACTTAGTTAATTATTTGATTGAGTTCACTTTTTAGAAAATCCAGTTTCAGGCACAGCGAAAAAAATGAGGTTATCATACTTTACTTAAATGCATATTTTATACATAATTAATCCAATAATTAATTTAACCAGTTTTAACGTTTATCAATGTAATGCAAAATTCCCAGAATACCAAGTTTGGACCCATGCCACAGTCCAATTGAAAATAGTACAGACCCAAATAAAAACTTATAAAAATAAAGTTGATGAAAATACACTTTAACAGAAAAGTCTGAGATAATCCTCTGAGTGTCGTGTCTGAATTCTAACCTCGCGGGTTATCTGTAATATGGTAAACAAAGGGGTGAGCTTAAAAAGCTCAGTGTGAGTCATAAACATAAATATCCACTACAATACAGTAGACATAACATACAAGCTAGCAGTTTTTTCATAAAATCACAATAGTATAGAATCACAGAGTTGACAGTATGGTTGTGTATTTTATGAATGAAAATGCAATTTTTGTATTATAGAGAGTTCCTACCCAACACTTGTTACACACCACAGTAAGAGTTCCCTAAAACTCATTTATCCTTATACATTGCATTATGGATAAACCACCAGTAATTACAAATAAACTGCTAGTAAGTTATGGATAAACCACCAAGAATTGCAAATAAACTGTCAGTAAGTTGTGGATAAACCACCAGTAATTTTAGATAAACTGCCAGTAAGTTATGGATAAACCACCAGTAATTGCAAAAAAACTGCCAGTAAGTTATGAATAAATCACTAGTAATTATAGATAAATTGCCAGTAATTTGTGGATAAACCGCCAATAATTGCAGATAAACTGTCAGTAACTTCCTCCTTACATATCGTCCTAACCGTATGCAATGTATTATGGCATATTAAGCATATCTGTAGCATAATTATTTCAGTAACATGCTTCAACATGCAATCAATAATAACAATAACAATATTGATATGCTTAGTCATGCAATAAATTTAACAGTAACAGTAGGCAAGCTTGAATATGTGATCAATTTCAATTCAATGATTAATCAATATTAGTAAGCATGTGCTCGCATCACAAATCATGTGATATCAGTAACAGTAACATAAAATAATAGAGTACACATGTTCAACCAACATAGTTAGGGCTCATACACAATCGGTTATGGCGCCCAATTCACTTGCTCACATTTGGCCATACCAGAAACCATAGATAGGGGACACTTACATTCTGTCAACCCTAGAAAAGGGCGCAAATCTCATTCGGCTATTACTCCAAAGGCACTCATGAAATCAGTTAGTCACAATTAAGGCAAGAATGCATTCGAATATCACCAAATACATATAATTTACTTATGGTCAAGACACACACCTTCGTACAAAAATCTGATTTGCACTACTCAAATCTGCAACACTCCTACCATTCAAATCTAATTAGCTCTTATACAGATCTGAGTCTTGAACAAAATAACACCACACCAAAAACACACATGTTAAAACTGATTAAGCACCATAAATGATTCAGCAAAAACAAATTACAAGATTTGATTTGAAGAAAACTTACCCCTTTTCCTCGATTTACAGATATGAAACCATAGCACTCTTACAAATCAGATCTGGTTTGACACATCAAAATCTGTACCTTAAACAATGAAATACACACTTACTAGAATCAAACTTGTCAAATCCAGGAAGAAAATAATGAGATCTGATTAATAGAATAGAAAGAGGGATGTTAGCACACTTGTTGGACATTCGAAAATAAAGATCTAGGCTTGAAAGAACACTTATATGCCACTAGTAAATAGATCGAAAGTGACAAATTCGTTCATAGAGGATGAATAAAATAATCAACCAAGACAGATTCAACTAAAAAGGATGATAGGATGGAGGGAAAATAAAAGAAAAGAAAAATGAGAGATTGAGAGAAAGCAAAGAGCGACGGCAAAGCAAAAGCAAAAGGAAAAATTGAAAGGAAGGTTAAGGGGAAGAGGTGACAAAGAGGAGAGCAAACGAGAAAAAGCGGAGTTGAACAAAAAAAAAGTTCAATACTAGTGTTTAAATAGCTTGGAATGATAATTAGGGCTTAGGAGCAAAACTTACTGAAAATAAAAATATGCGAGGGAAGGAATTGATCCCGAAACTCAAGTACTAAACTAGTAACATTTAACCATTTGACTAGAAACTGATTATATTATCAAACGTACATAACATAACAATAAAAATCGGGATGTAACAACTCTCCCCTCTTTAAAAGAAATTTCATCCTCGAAATTTATCTGATCCGAACAAATAAAAATACTTTTGATGAATCGAGTCTTCCGACTCCTACGTGGCCTCTTCAATGCCATGGTTTTGCCATAGAACTTTAACCAATGGAATTCGTTTCTTACTTGGAACTTTCACCTTATGATCTAGAATTTGCACAAATCCGGTCTCATCTTTATCTCCTCAATTGGAACGACATGAAATGGGTCAAATCGGTACCTTCTCAACATAGAAACATGGAACACGTCATGAATACGATTGAGCTTAGGAGGTAACTTGATACGAGCAACTCAATCTAATTCAAAGACCATAATAAAGATGGGTTTAGTTTCCCTTAAGGCCCAATTATGAGATAAAACTCAACTTATTCGTTCAAGACTTTATCACAAAAAAAATTCAAGAAGAAAAGTTAAAGCTTCAATACGATAGATTTTGGAGTAATATGAACTAGAAAGGGCTAATTTTGTGCATTGACCTAAACTTTCAATCTATTATGACAAGCCCATGTGGAAAATGTTAACAAGCTTAGGCACTTCACTTCAAGGACCCCAATCAATCCCACAAGCCTAGACATTTCATATTGAGTTCAGGTTTTAGGCTTAAATTTTATTATATATGAGCCTAATATTGTATTTATCAGCTCTTATCATTTTATTATTATTTTATTCCAATTTTTTTTATAATTTTTAAGTATTTTAAGTTATTTAGGAATTTTATATTAACAAGAAAGTTAAGTTTAAAACATTTCTTGTTTAGATTAAATTAGAATTCTTGTATACTTAAGAGTTTTATTTAGATTTATTTAGCTAGCCTATATATAGGCCTTTACATTATACACAAATCATACAAATTGATTATGATTCAACTTTTCTTTTGAGTTAATAAATTCTCTTTGAGTTTTTCTTTCAGGAATTTCTCTTGAGTTTTCTTTTATAAGAGTTTTAACAATCTTTTCAGATTGTGGGGATCATCTTCAAACTTTTTCTTGGAGGGGAAATAAGAGCCGCTTGAAGGGAGTTGTGGATTTTTCATGTTTCCAAGGCTTCCTAGAACTTTTACATACCACATTCTATCTTTCCATCTATCTTCTTTATTTTTCTTATTTATTAATTATAATCTTAGATTTTATTATACTATTTTATTCATCTTAGTTATTTATTTTTATTTGACTTGGATTTCGTTTGCCTTTCAGGTTGTGTCAGAATCCAAGTTTCTTTTTGAACGTCTAGAGCTCTAAGTCAAATCCGCGACTTTGAAAAAGTTTATGATCCGCTTCCGCATTCATCCGCTTTATTCCTTATCATAACTGTTGGATCTGGTGCCCTAAGTGTAGTATTTTCGTCAATACACACTTGTCATTTTTTTTGAACATATTGCTTAATAAAAAAAATTATTGATTACATTAATATACTTTGTATAATTGTCCTCACATGGTTTTTGCATCCAAAGAAAAATGGAAGCAAATGTTTCTCATTGGTTGTCTAGTTTTAACTAATACTAAGCAATATTACGTGGTTGAATCGTAGTACCTAAAGACAACTTATATTAGTAGATGAACCTAAACATGTCTTTAGTCTAATAGGAAATGAGAAAACCAATTAAAAGATTAATATGGCGTCTATCAAGTCCAATTGTGGAGATGCTTTATCTTAGGCATTGGAGCAGATGACTCTTAGAAGATAAAGACATAGATATGACTGAATGGACTGACAGTACATTGGACAGGACCCAAGCGGAATAGATCCTGAATCTGTCAATAGATTTATTCACTTGTGACATTCATAGTGTGACATACCTAAATCATGAGTGGATGGCAGACTATGTATGCGTGACTCGTACACTTTTATGTAAGTAAAAGCCGGAGTTCAAATAGATAAGGAACTGAAAGCTGGTGCGTTGGGTGTACAACCTCTGTAGTATGTAGCATCATTCAAAATAGTGGATTTCATAGCCTAAAATATAGGTAAATGATATCCTCTCATTGGCATTACATGGTTGATGAAAAGTAAATGTTGCCACGGGTTGTCCGTCTTTGTGTAAGATGACTTAATCACTATTTAATAGTGATTAACTTTTCATAAAGGAAGATGTAATGGTTACTATGAGATAAAATAGGATCATATTGGGAGCACGAATATTATCACAAATAGATCAAGGATATCCAATGAGGGTAACACATTATGATAAGGTCATTGGATGAGTACTAAGTAGTTACTTTCGTAATGTTATTCGTTGAGGAGAGCTCAATCACGATACTATAGTGGAATGACTTGCTGACTAGATTAGTTTATAATTAATAGGCGAAAAGAAAGAATTTAATTATAAATCATTTGAGCCTCAACTAGAAATGTCCAACCGATCCCTCTATTAGCTCATAGAAACCAAAAATGAATTGCGTGTTTGAATAGAAATAAGCAGAATGAATAGAAAAAGAGAAATGATAAACATTTAGGAATGGTTATGGTTTTCTTCGGAATGGAGAGATTAAATCATTAGGAAATGAATGTAGGTTTCCAAAAATAGAAATGAAAATGAAAATGGAAACTTGCAATCCTATATAGGATTACTTAAAAAATGATGGAAGAATAAGTTTATGTTTTTGGACTGTTTTGAAGCCCAAAAATGAAAATAAACCATTCGGTCATAGTGAACATGTTGATTTGTGACATATTGAACGAATTTTCTTGAAATTTTACTTAGGGTAAAATTGTCAAAATTTTATCGAAGGGTAAAATCGTCAAAATTTTATCGAAGGGTAAAATCGTCAAAATTTTACCAAAGTAAAATTGGGATGAGAAAATTATTTAATATGTAAATATTAAATTTTATTTTTGGAAATAAAAAACTAAATCGGGTTGGATCACATTATAGAGTACTGGGTCAAAAAGGCTCAAGAAGTACTCTTAATTGGACCCGATGTGAGAGAGAGGCCCAAAACCCCTTATATAATATGAAGGGGGTGGCAACCCTAGTAGAAATAGAAGGGTAAGTCTTTCACCCCTCCCTTACTCTAAGTAGGATATTATTTTTCTATTTAAAATAAACCTCCACAACTCTACAAGGGTTATACCTTCTCTTCCTATAAATAGATTGCACCGATACAACTTTTGACAGATTGTTATTCTACCAAAAAATGGAGAGAATTTATTCTCAACTTATAAACATATTTTTCAGAATAATAATTTTATCGGTTTCTATTAAAGAAGAGAGAATTTACATTTTCACCCTAAAAGGAAAACATTTTCTAGTTTTATGTTTTGATTCAATTGGTTCGAGCCAAACACTCGAAGCAATTCGTGGTACGAGAATAACAGAGAAGATCGTTTGGTTGAAAGCCAAAAAAAAAAGGATCCACTTATCTAAAAACACATGTACGAATTCAGTTCAAGTTTATTACTATAAATATCACAAACAGGGCCAGTTTTCAAAATTTTAATTTTCCGTTGTGCAAGAAAACTATTTTCAAATGTGTTTTTTTTCCAACAGTAACTCTAACTAATAAGCCAGTAGCCCAATCCTCTTAAGAATCTTGTACGACCTAATGAATTTAGGGTTCAACTTGCCTTTCTGTCCAAACCTCAAAACTTTCCTCTATGGTGACACTTTTAAAAAAACTGATCTTCGACACTATACTTAATGTCTTTCCTCTTTAAATCCTCATACGAGTTCTTCCTATCTGAAGTCGCTTTCAGTCTGTCTTGAATCAGTCTAACCTTACCCTCAGTCTCCTGAACCAGTTCTAGACCCAAAATTTTCCTTTCGCCCAACTCAGTCCAACACAATGGTGTCCAACACTTATGACCATACAAAGCCTCATACGGCGCCATCTGTATGCTTCGCTGAAAACTATTATTGTACGTGAACTCGGTTAACGACAAGTGCTCCTAATTACCTCTGAAGTCAATCATACAATTCCTCGACATGTCCTCCAAAACCTAAATTACTCGCTCGACTGTTCATCTGTCTATGGATGGAAAGTCGTATTGAAATCCAGTCTAATACCTAGTGTCTCATGCAATTTCTTTCAGAATCAAGACATAGAACGAGGATCATGATTAGAAATAATCGATACCAATACCCCATACAGTCTCACAATCTTGGAAATATACAACTTAGCTAGCTTCTACAGAGAAAAATCTAAACGAACCAGTAAGAAGTGAGCTGATTTAGTCAACCTGTCCACTATCACCCAAATCAAATCTTTCATTTAAATTAGTTCATTTAAAACGCATATTCTTCCTAAAAAGCTTGGTCAAAAGGGCAGAAATTAGAGAAAACCCCTCGATGAATCTCTGATAATACCCAGCTAATATAAGGAAATTTTGAATCTTGGAAACATTCTTAGGTTGCCTTTATTCCAGAATAGCCACTATTTTCTTTGGATCTATATGGATACCTTCAGCTGATACCACATGACCTAGAAACATTATTTCTCTTAGCCAGAACTTGCACTTACTCAACTTCTCTTAGCCAGCTGATACCACTCTAAGATGCTCATCATGATCAACTTTGGTTTTGAGTAAACCTGGATGTCATCAATAAACGCAATGATGAACTGATCCAAAAATAGGTGAAACACCCTATTCATCTAGTGTATAAATGCGGTAAGGGCATTGTTTAGACCAAAAGGATTAGCAGAAACTTGTAATGACCATACCAAGTCCTGAATGCAGTCTTAGGCACATTCCATTTCTTCACCTTCAATTGGTAATAACCAGACTTTAGATCAATTTTAGAGAATATCGTCGCTCATTGAAATTAATCGAACAGGTTATCAATCCTTGGCAAAGGATACTTGTTTTTAACAGTCAGCTTTTTTAGCTACTGGTAGTCAAGGTACAGCCTTATTGAACCATCTTTCTTCTTAACAAACAGAACCGAAGCTCCCTAGGGTGAAACACTAGGTCTTATAAACCATCGATCCATAAGCTCCTGAAGTTGAATCTTAAAATCTTTAAGTTCCTTAAGTGCCATGTTATAGGGAGCAATAGACACCGGTGTAGTTCCAAGCAACAATTCAATTCCAAATCAACCTCCCGATTGGGAGGTAGCCTAGGTAGTTCCTTGGGAAAAATTCAAAAACTCCTTTATAGTAAGGATACTGTCCACAGTTGAACTACTTGCACTTCTATCCCGAAGAAAGGCCAGATTTGCCTTATACCTTTTTCGAACTAGTTTTTCTACTACCATAGTGAAGATCACATTGGACAGATAGTCGCTACACTCACCCAACATCACAATCTCTTTAACATCAGCTGTACTTAGAGTCACTCTCTGAGTAGCACAGTGCAGACTGACTTGATGTTCAATCAACTAGTCCATCCCTATCACATCCCACAATTTTACTTTAGTAGCATAAAAATAAAAACAAGGAAGTGAAGTGGTCTAGTGGTTTAATGCTCCTTAGCTATCCTAGAGGTCCTAAGTTCAGGTCCCCTTGTTCACATATTTTTTATTTAATTTTTTAAAAACATTTCCCATGTGCACAATGAGCTTGTCGCCCACCTCATAGCTACCTTGTTTAGGAGGATCCTTTTCCCTCTTTAGGAGTCAAACTTACCATAACTTGAGGTAAAATGATCCTCTTTTCACTCCATGCCTCCCTCTCTTGTCATTTCTTCCCCCCATTACCATAGAAGTGGTTCATTAAACCTAGACTAGATTGACCACCCATTCCCATCACTCCCCACCTCTCTTTGTCGTCCCCTCCTCCCTCTCTTCCATATTTTCTCTTTTTTCTCATCCATTTTTCTCCCTTTTGCTAGCCATCACCTTTTTTCTTTTTCATTTTTACTTCATTCCTCCATCGTGACTCAACCCTATCACCACCAAACACCACACCTCTTAGCCACTATAGCTCCTCCTCCTTCTCGTTCTCTTCTCTGTTACCGTCTATCGCCGTCATGACCACCACTTCACGTCACTGCGAGTCTCTTTTCTTCTCTATCTCTCTCCTCCTTTCATCTCCTTTTCCATCACTTCTTGTGATGAACCTTTATTATTATTTATTTTTCCTACACCCTAAGCAGGACCATCACTCCTCTGGTCGTTGGACTACCGTTCCCGTCTTTACCGGTGGTTGAGTTTTTTTCTTTTAAACCTCTTTCTTCTCCTCTAATGATCAAACCTACTGCACTCTCCTACTTGAATTTCTTACTTTGTATTTTAGACTTACCGATCAAATGATTCTTGTAGATCACTAAACTTCTCCATTCTTTTACCAAGTTGAACCACTAATCTCGCCGTGTTAATCGAGTAGAGTAAGTACCCGAGTAGTTTTGGCATAATTCCCTTCTCTCTATTTTTCTCTTAAACCGAATGGTGTTAAGTATATATATATGTCCTTCATGTGTTAACACCCTTGTCCCTATGTCCTTTGAAGGACCAAATGACAACGACTCAGGAAATCATTAACGTTAGGAGTGAAGGTGTTAGATTAAGGGTAAGTTTATCAGCGAGACTTAAATTTTTTTTATTTCTATTAGGTATAACACTCACGACAGATCCTAACCAATAAATATTTTTTGTGTGTTTAGATTCATCTTTCGGGTATAGTTCCAAGCGAAATCACTACTAGGGGATTGTGGCATATTGGATTTACGAAAAATGTGTGGGTTTAATACTATTAGTTGTGTGTGGTGTGTTTTATTTTGTTATATTCATAAATTATTTATAATTAATTGTGAGTACACTAAATATTCAAAGAGGAGTTGAAAAACTCATCAAAGGGAACACAAGTAAGTGACTCTAACCGAGTAATTCTATGAAACGTATGATATATGATGTGATTATAACTTTGATAAAGATGTTTGTACAGATCTCATCCTCATGATATGTGATGCATGGCTTATGTGATAAGTTTGATGATTTAAATATGTTATATCTATATATGTGTATGTTAATATTAAGATCTATGATCTAATATGAAAAACATGTTAAAGCTTGTGAAAGTGATTATTAAGTGATATGTGATTATGTGAGCATGTTCACATGTCTAAGTGTAAAAGTCATTCATATGTATTAAAAAGTGAAATTGCCATATCACATGCATGGGGTGGGTTTTATAAAAGGTGAAAGTATGTGGCAATTTATCTGCAAATCAGAGGTTGCTTGTCCACAAAGTATTTCAATGACAGTATATCTACATATGTGGTGGCGTGTCTACAAAATGTTATCAGTGGAAGTTTATCTACAAATCAGTGGTGGCTTATCCACAAATGGTGTTTCGGATGGACGAGTTCTGGGGAACTCAATATTGGTGCGCAGCGGAGATGGGTAAGAAATTTTATAAAATGTGCATCATTTTTAAAGTATGCACTAGTAAGTTCATGCATAAGTAACAGTGTTAAAATTTATGAATGTTATGATGATCAATATGTTGAGATTTATATTTTGATATTTAAGTGAATATATATTTGTGTTGATCTCACACTGTACCCTTTAGAGCTCATCCACTTTATTTGTGTGTTTCAAATAATCCTCGTGGTTAGGACTTGGATGTGGTCATCGGTGGTGCTCTTGAAAATGTTTTTAAATAAACATATGGACTTTTATTTATGATTTGAATGTTTATGGACTTTATTGCTATTTGGGACTTTTCATATTAAATTATGGTACTGTGGCATAGGATTTTTAACATTGGTCATTATGCATGGAGTATACTTAAGAATTGAATAAATTAGATTTTTTTGCTAATAAATAAAGTTTTGAACAATTACAGAAAAAAAACTGTTTTTGCAAACTTGTTTTACCAAATTTGAATTTAAAGATCACTAAGTTATTTTCCAAATAATGATAAAGGATTTCTACCAAAGTTTTTGTTAAACTTATCATTTTTTTAAAGAGAAATAATAACACATGTTTTCAAAGATGAATGAGTTCACTTCAACTAATGTTTTCGCCATATCTATGGCCCATGTAATTGCTTAGATTGAGCCATAACGTCTAGGCCCGGTTTGAAGGGTTACAATTCCCAGAGTTAGATAAAATCCTCCAAAAGCCAACTCCATCAGATATGTCAGAAATACTTCACCTTAAACCTCCAATGGACATCTTCTATAGATTTTACTTACTGCCACAGACTGTCCCAAATGACTAACTATAGTAACATTATTAACAGTTTTCTCTACCCCAATTCCCAGATTATCAGAAATACTACCAACAATATACGAATGGGTAGAACCAATATCAATCATAGCAAAATACTAAACAAAATGTTTGATTGTGCGGACCAAAATGCCATTGGCTTGTAATTATTTCCCATACAAAGCCGAAGTAGTGACACACCAGGTTTTGTGTCCTAACATCGAGGGCAGTATGCTCAACTTCAGGGTATTTTCAAGGGTATGTCGTGACATCCTCAGGCTGTGCCACGACATTGAAGGCAATCTTGGAATTCTTCTATTCTGGTCCATATGTTGTAACATCCAATACTTTTTGTTGCAACCTAGCGACTAGTATCGAGTTAATACGCCTCCTAATGGTCTTCTGCACACTCTCAAAGTATATTAGCTCACTCGTAGGCCTTATTCGACTCCCAAGGTCAATAAGACTCAAATTACACATTTTATTAAACTTACTAAACTTACGAAAATGTAATTAAAACTTAACTAAAATGCTTATGTTCAAACTCCTAAAGTGTGCAAACTAGTTTAATCTGCTAGACCAATTACGACAGATCAAACTCGCAATAATAACCTATTCTCATGCCAGTTGTATCCTATCTTATGTTCATCAGGGCTCGATACAAGTAACCACATAATATTTTACAATTCAATTACATTTCTCACCTTGAATTAACTTTGTGATTATAGCATCATATAGATATATAAATACAAATATTAAAAAAATCATAATTCACAAGTAAATATAATATGACAAATTATTCTAATTTAAACCATACGAACTTACCAGGGCTAGATTGCAGAGATAGTAAAAGTACAAGGACTAATCAAGAACTCTTTTTTCTCGATTGTCAACTAGTTCTTGATCTATAAAGTAATTTATTTCAATTTATTAGCCTCAATTTCATATAATATTCAATTTAGTACATATGACTTTCTATTTACAAATTTTTCATATTTGCCCCAAACTTTTACATTTTATACAATTTAGTCCCTAAACTAAAAAAAATTCAAATTTATCACAAATTCTTAAATTTTTATGCTAGTTGATCGGCTGTTTAACATCACAGTAATAATTTGCAAGTGTACACTATCGATGCAATTATAGTAGACAAATATGAGTCTGTCGGATATCGATCCTATGAGGATAGTTGTCTTTTGTCTATCAATGTCAGTACAATAAATAGATAGGAATGAGATAAATTATAAATGTAGCTGTCGAAGTAATAACTTGAAAACAGTAAGATAAAAAATGATAATGTTAAACTAGGATCCTCAACGTGAATATTAAACATAATGCTGAGTGCTCACAAGGTATAAAATGATAAGTTATTGTCGATGCATTAAATTGCAATTAATATCGTACCAAGCTTAACTTCTATATTTAATCAAAGACTTAAACATGCATATTAGCCACACCTTCCGATGATGGCAATGAAACACTATTAAGAACAAATGAATTAAATTCCTTTAATCCTTAAGCAAATTGTGTTGTCATGTTTGTTAGCTTCAACTGTCACTACACATTCCAGTGTCAGTGACCACAATAGCACTTCCATGTTAAAAATATCCAAACCCAAAGATTAAACCTTAGAAGCAAGATTGAATAAAATAACATTTAACCCAGAAATCATGTGTACTTCCATACTAACATGAAATCAAAAGCAATCACCAGCATTAGAAAAGAAAAATAAAAGAAACAAGTGGAAAATACTATTCCTAGACAGCTCGACATGAATCTATCTATTCCCTCTTGTGTCGCACTCAGGGCTCCTTGTCAAGAGCTAAGCTGCATCCTTTTCATGTCGGTTCAACCGTCGGAGCTTAAGCCACCATAGTCGAAAGCTTTAAGGGATAGGTTGAGGAAGATGATCCTAAAAGCTCTCTTTTTTTTTCTTTTCTTATGTGAATATTTATATTATTCCCCAGAATCATGCTACATCTATATGTACAAGTCAGTTGTACTAGCCTAGACAGCTCACGCATTTTTGTTCCTATTCGGGCAGTTGTCAGGTGTGGTGACAATTCTGGCCACAATATGAAATTACTCATGCAACGACATCAGTACAAAATATGACAAAATTAAAGGTAAAGAAGCTAAGATCCATTGAGTCATAAAATGTAAATTACTGAACTAAAAATACTAAAATATGTGCTAAAGATAACTAAGTGGGAACAAATTAACCAATAAGTAGGGAGAAAACATATGTTCTTTTTAGTACTATCACACCATCAAACTTGAGTTTTTACTTATCCTCAAGTAAAACAAAAACTGGCAAGGCTACATAAGAATTCACTAAGGTAAATGATCATTCTAGCAACTTGAATCACCTAAAATTTGAATGAATGATTCACATTAAGATCACAGAATATTGCATCGACAATACATAAGTATGAATAAATAAGATTGTATCTTCATCAAAACTAGTATCATGCTTCAAACCCTTAATTTTATCTACCAATACAACATTTATTGTACAATATATATTTGTATGAACAAGGGATATCGTTGAATTACTGTTCCCTTGTTTCTGAGAAGTAACGATGGAGTGCAACAAACCCCTAGGGAGTGTGTAATTACGCTGACACACACTTGTGCAGCAACAACCTTTGGCCAGATTCATTTTTCTAATGCTTGTATTAGAGTGTTGCCTTTTTAACATTTCACAATACACCCACTTTGGAGTGTCTCTTATTCATAAGTATATATACATATGAGTAGCTGTAAAAAGCATTCAAGATTCAAGGAATGCTACTAGTCATCCATTACTAATGCAGTCTAAATCATTCATCAAGGAATTGAACATAAAACATTCAATCAAATTTATCCAACTCATTCATTGATAGTTCACATGATTCAAGAATTAAGCGTCGAATGTAACAAAAATTTTCAACTCATTTGTATTAACCACAAATAAACCTTGCATGCTACATTAATATTAAAAAAAATTAAAATGTGGGTGTATTTCTAATCCCCATATGCATTCCCCTAAACTTAAAGTTCGTATTGTCCTTAATGCACTAAGATTAAAATGCGATGACAATAACAATGCAACGATAATGTTCACTAACAAATTGAAAATTATAGCTACATGCAATGCATGAATACTTCAGCTAAAACTTAAAATAAACTAACTCAGTTTTCCTCGACCATCAATGTGGCTACACAATATTTCTTCTTCCTCCTCTTTTTTTCCTCCTTCTTGCGCTTTTTGTCTTTGGAGCACTTTTTCTTCTTTTCTTTGGGCTTCGTACGGTCCTCGGACCGCTCCTCAGTTTTTGGTGCTGCCTCGGCATCATTGGCTGCTTCTTCTGTATGAGGGGTCACCTTGAGTGGTTCAATATAGACCACTATAGCCAACGAATTGTGGTGCTCCTCAATTGTTATCTCTGCAGCTTCCGCCTGTCTAGCTCCATCTTACTACAGATTATCATTAGTTGCATCCACAAACTCAAATGCATTGACAATGTCATCAATAGATTCTTTCTCAACAGCTTCTGTCTCAGTATTTTCTTCCTTGGCCTTCTCATTCACAACTTCAACACGAACATCCTTCTCTTCCACAACAACTTCCTCCTCAACAGCAGATGCCTCTTGACCAACAATGATGTCACCCTCGACCAGGCTATCAATCCTGCGCATGCACTCCTAAAATTTCCTTAAGTCCTCTTCTTTCTGAACATCAGAAATGTGCATAATGGGAGGGGATTCCACCGATCTGTCTCGGCCCCTAGGTTATCTTCCTCAGAAGAGGGTTCATACTCTCGGGTAATCGGTGGGAACACTACAAATTCTGGGAGTGGGGTCAAGCTTAACTGACGTAATGTAGCTACAATAGAGTTGTTATAGGTCTTGGTATAAGCGTATAACAAATTTTGTGATCTTTCCATATCCTCTATTGTAGCGACAAGCCTGATCTGCTTATTGCTGATGGAATTGGCCAACTTCTCGATATCCTTCATTTTGCGCAGCAATGATGTCTCTCCAGTCAAGTCTGTTTGCTTCTTTTCTCCTTTGGTTTTGTTCTTCCTTGCCTTGCTGGTCTCTGCCTCCTTCATTGTCAGCATATCTTTGCCACAAGTCATTCTTTCAATAGACGCTTCATTGATCGGGCCCTTATTTTCCAAGACCTCTTCACCATCACAGGGCACAATCCCTTTCTGCTAACACAGTAGAATCACCAACGGTGGGAAAACCAAAATTCCAGTTTGCCTTATGGTGCAGTCAGCAATTTCCTGGTGGAGTATTGCGCCGACATCAATAATTCTGCCTTTGACAATTGAATGTATCAAGCATATTCTATCAAGGTTGACTTTGGTGTAGTCAGTAGAGTGCAGTAGCCTATAGTTGACAAAATGAAACCAGATTTTGCTTTGTAGTAGTGTTAGGAAGCGGTCGTGCATTGTATAATTCTTTTGATGTGAACCTATCCATAATGGTCCTTCGACACATAAATCCTTCACCAACAGGTCCTTTTTGTCATCTGTGATATCCTCAATAAACTTGGAGTGTTCATCGACATCCACCTTAGTGTTGTACAACTCATTGATTTTTGTAGCATCCCATGAGATTAAACCTTCTCGAACAAAGATAAACTCCAACTCATGGTCATAAAAGTTAGCGTAAAACCCACGTACCAATGAAGGAGAATAGCTTCTAGGATGCGTGCAGAAAGTCTCCCATTTCAACTTAGAGATGGTTTCGGAGACTCGTTTGCCCAAGTCTTACTGTTACGAAAGGAGAATGCCCTGTTCTGGGTGAAAGTTTTGCTTAAAGATGTTTTGAACTCGATCTTTGGCCACTTTCGTTAAAAAGATCACCGGCTCCTTTTTTTTTGTTGGCATGGAGGATTCTGACTTACGAACTGCAGTTGCAGAGGATGAGTGTTCTTCAAAAGGCTTGATGGCTTTTTTGACTGATCCTCTCGTTCTTGCAATTTTTTGTTAATTTTGTGGAGTAAAGATTGTTTAAAGGTGTAAAGGTACGAACTTGGGGAATAGAAAGTGAATAAAAATTGTTTAAAGGTATAAAGGTATAAACATAGGGAATAAAAGATAGAAAGGCGTGATTTTTCTGAAGGGAAATAAAGTTGGCGAGAAATAATTCTTTTATGCCATCTTTTGGTCTTTTCCTTGTAAATTACAGTGTTTTCATAGGAATTTTGTCTAATCTCCTCTATTTTAGTGATATCCAACAACCTTTTCTTTCCAGCAACTTCATAGTCCATGTTCACTTGTTTAATTGCCCACATTGGTTTGTGTTCCAGTTCAACTGGCAAGTGACATGCTTTCCCAAAAACCAATTGATACTGCGACATCCCTAATGGAGTTTTGTATGCTGTCCGCAATGCCCATAAAGCGTCATCCACTCTAGAAAACCAATATTTCCTCTTAGGGTTCACAACCTTTTCAATAATGTTTTTAATTTTTCGATTTGATAATCCATCTTGTCTATTGCGGATGATAGGTAGTAGTCATTCTATGATTAACTCCATATATTTTCAGTACGACCACCACTTGGTTGCAATGAAAGTGTGTACCCTGATCACTAATCAATTCCTTTGGTGTGCCAAAGTGAGTTAGTATACGCTTGTGAAAAAATTTAAGCATTGTCTTTGCATCATCCTTTGGGACTGCAACAGCTTCAACCTACTTCGAGTCATAGTCAACAACAACTAATATATAAAGATTTCCAAATGAACTTGGAAATGGTCCCATAAAATCCATACCCCAAACATTAAATAATTCAACCTCCATAATTGGCTGCTGCAACATTTCATTGCGTTGGGATATAGAACCTTTGCGCTGACACCTGTCGCATTGATTCACAAAATTGTGGGCGTATTTGAATAATGAAGACCAGTAGAATCTTGATTGGAGAACCTTCACAGCAGTTCGCATGCCACCAAAATGACCTCTATAAGGAGCATCATGACAATGCTTCTAGATTGAAAGTATCTCCTCTTCCAGAGCATAACGTCGAATAATGTTGTCATTGCATACCTTAAATAAATACGGCTCGTTCTAATGATACCTCACTACTTCACGAAGAAATCTTGTTTTTTATGGCCTGTGACATCCAATGAGAGTTTTCCATATATTATATAATTAACCAGATCGGCATACCAAGGGGTTGCCTCTACAGCAAATAACTTCTCATTTGGGAATGCGTCGACAATTTGAAGTATGTTTCCATCTTTACCGCCACTTTCCAATCGAGACAGATGGTCTGCAACTTGATTCTCTGAACCCTTACGGTCTTTTATCTCGATGTCAAATTCTTGCAATAGTAAGATCCAGCGTATCAATCTTTGTTTTGCATCCTTTTTCACAAAAAAGATTTCTCAACACTGAGTGATTAGTAAATACAGTAACCTTTGCACTGACAAGATATGAACGAAACTTGTCGAATGTAAAGGCTACAACCAACAATTCTTTCTCTGTAGTGGTATAGTTGATTGGAACCTCTGTAAGAGTTTTACTAGCATAATAGATGCCGTGAAATATTTTTCCCTTGCGTTTTCCTAGGACAGCACCCACAACAAATTCACTTGCATCGCACATAACTTCAAAAGGTTGAGACCAATCTTGTGCAATGACAATGGGTGCATTTACTAGCTGCGCCTCCAGACATGCATCGTCAAAGAGGAATTTTCAATTCTATTTCCAGTAATAAGCATAAGGGCTTTACAGTTTTTGAGAAATTTTTAATAAATCTTCGGTAAAACCCCCATGCCCAAGAAAACTTCGAATACTTTTCACATTTGTTTGTGGAGGTAATTTCTCAATGATTTCCTGTTTAGCTTTGTCTACTTCAATGCCTTGACTAGAGATGCAATGGCCTAACACAATGCCTTCAGTTGCCATTAAAATGACATTTTTCCTAATTTAAAACAAGATATGTGTCTTCACATCGCTGCAATAATTTATCCAGATTGTCAACACAATGATCAAAATCATTCCCATAGACTGAGAAATCAACCATAAAAACCTCTAAAGAATCTTCAATCATATTCAAGAATATTGCCATCATGCACCTTTGAAATGTGACTGGTGCATTGCCATGACCGAAAGGAATACGGTGAAAAGTAAAAGTACCAAAGGGACAGGTGAAAGTTGTTTTCTCTTAATTCTTCCGGTGTAATAGCAATCTAATTATACCCAAAATAGCCGTCTAAGAAGCAGTAATAGGCTCTTCCAGCAAGCCTGTCCAACATTTGATCAATGAAAGGAAGTGGGAACTGGTCTTTCCATGTGGCATCATTAATCTTGCGATAATCCATAAAGACTCACCATCTCGTCGGAATACATGTAGGAATTAATTCGTCTTTATCGTTGCTAACCACTGTGATGCCACTCTTTTTATGAACGCATTGCACTGGACTTACCCAATTACTATCAGAAATAGGGTAGATAATTCCAGCATCAAGCCACTTTATAATTTCTTTCTTAACAACTTCTTTCATCTTCTCGTTTAATCTTCTTTGTTGCTTAATCGATTACTTGCCTTCATCTTTCAACTTGATCTTGTGCATGCAAAAAGATGGACTAATGCCTCAGATATCAGCAATATTCCAAGCAATAGCTTGTTTATGTTGCTTAAGAATATGAACTAATTTCTCTTCTTGAGTTACATCCAGTGCCGATGAAACAATAACTGGAAGAGTATTATTATCACTTAGAAATACATATTTAAGATTAGTAAGTGGAGGTTTCAATTCCAGAGTAGGATCTTTGTCTATGGATGGTTTGAAAATTGGACCTATTCTGTTAGCTAAGTCTAAGGATTCAATCTGCCATCCATGCCTGAGTTCAATATTATTAGCATCAATCTTGTTATCACAATTATCTAAGAATTCATAATCAGATGTCACTGCAAACTTTTTAGAAAGTATTGTGCTTTGGTCATTGAATTCTTGTGCAATTAAATAATCTAGCACATTGACAGTATGGTATTCTTCTTTGTCCTTGCATTGAATACATTCGAAAACACTGAAGGTAACATGCTCATCATTAAGTTTCATGGTCAGTTCACCTTTGTAAACATCAATAAGAGTTCGCCCGATGGCTAAAAATGGTTGTCCCAAGATTATGGCAACCTCCTTGTCTGTCTCACAGTCAAGTATGATAAAACCAGCCAGAAAAATGAATTTACCCACACGAACTAAGATATCTTTGATTTGCCCTTCAAATTGAGCCAAAGATTGATCAGCTAGTTGTAATGTCACTGCAGTAGGTTTCATGTGACTATTCCCAACTTTCTGAAAGTTGATAAAGGCATTAGGTTGATGCTAGCTCCCAATTCGCATAAAGCCTTGCCCAAATAATGGTTTCCAATTGAACATGGGATAGTAAAGTTCCTAGGATCTTTTATTTTAGGGGGCAACTTATTTGTCAAAAGAGCACTACAACCCTCTATGAATGCAATAGTTTCCATATCACTTAGCTTCTTCTTCTTAGACAAGAGCTCCTTCATAAATTTTCCATAATTCAGAATTTGTACAAGAGCGTCTACTATAGGAATATTGACCTGAAGTTGCTTCAGTGTGTTCAAGAACTGTTGGTACTGCTTATCCAGCTCATTCCCCCTGATTCTTTGTAGAAAAGGTAAGGGTGGAGAGACATTTGATTGCACCGACACCTTTGGTTACGTCGATAGTTTCAAGGGCCGGACATTAGGCATATGAGTGACAATTTGTGGAACTTCTTTGTCAGATGCATCGACAAGCTCTTCAGATTTAACCTTCTTACTAGGGATCATTTTACCAGTAGTTTAAGGTGTGACAGTAAAGTTTGTAGTCGGCCCACCAATTTGTTTACCACCCCTAACTATGATAGCCTTGTAGTGTTCTTTCCCCCTTGGACTAGGATTTTTCGTGTCACTAGGTAGTGTGCCTGGTGGTCGAGTATTCAGATTCAAAGCAAGTTATCCTAATTATGCCTACAACACCCGAATGAAAGATGAATTCCCTTGCATAATAGCTTCTGTACGAGTCATATGCTCCCGCATTAAAGCCTTAAGATCAGCTAACGGGTCAGAAAGAGAAGCTTGTGTGTACTATTTTTGTCGATGTTTTGAAGCATGATGATTCAACATTGAAGAGTGTTTTGATTGCGTCTGATTCTAGTGTTGGAGCATCTGGCTTTGTTGTGGTTGTATCTGAGTGTACTGATTGTAGTCCTGCTGTTGTTGATTGTAATTCCCTTGTCTTGAATTATAATTTCCTTAAGTATATATATTCCCATATCGAAATGTCGCAACATTTTGTCCAGCATTTTGAGTTTCCCAAGACTGTTGATTACAGATGTTACTAACATAAAAGGCATTCTCTGCATGTTGTGGACAATATTCATAGCTATGGTTGTCACTGCAAATCTCACAAAAAAAGAAAGGAACATCAACTTGTTAAGTGACTTGTATAGGTGCAACGTCACTAGTCCTTTGCATATTTTTTTTATCATATTTGCAAGAGAAGAAACTTGAGCACTAATCGCAGATATTGCATCCAATTCCATAACTCCCAGAGTAAATTTTGCTTGTGCCGCTTTAGAGATAGGGTATTGATAATCATTCTGAGAAATTCTCTCAAGAATTCTAATCGCATCATTATAAGTAAAATCCATAAAAGGTCCATTAGGTGATGCGTCAACAAGATTCCTCATGTGTGAATTCATCCCATTATAGAAAATCTCAATTTGTGTTTTCTGTTGAATGTCGTGCATGTGACAATGTCGAAGCAAAGATTTATAACGTTCCTATATGGTGCAAGGATTCTCATCGTCCACATGATGATAAGTTATAATATCATTTCGAAAATGAGCATTCATTGTCGGTGGGTTAAATCACAAAACAAATTGTGTTGCTAGTGCATTTCAAGAAGTAATTGATCTGACAGGTAGCCCAAGGAAAGCTCTTCCCTACAAGGAATAAGGAAATAATTTCATCTTCAAAGCATCATCAGGAACACCTTCATGACTAAATGAAACACAAATCAATAAAAATGATTTAAGATGTTCTCGTGCATCTTCATGCGGCAGTCCAACATATTGCCCATTAGAATTCAACATTTGAAGCATTACTGGCTTTAGTTCAAAATTTCCAGTTTGGATTGCTGGCCTAACAACTCTCGGTTGTAAGTCATCCAAGACAGGTACGACAAAATTTCGTATAGTCCTGTTTTGTATTTGAGCGTCTTGCTGCAACAGTGGGTCATTAGCATTTTGGTTCTACATCGGGGGTATGACTGCATTGTTACTCAGAAAAGCCATATTCCTTTGTTCTCGAAATCTCCTCCGAACGGTTCTTTCAATTTCTGGATCAAATTCGGCAATAAACTCCAAATTGCTTCAGGTTATACAACACCTAAAATAAAATGTGCAAATAACGACAAAAAAGAAAACTAGTTAGTAGCAACTAAATATTATGAAATAAAAACAAATAAAAATAAACATCAAACAAATGCCATCCCTGGTAACGACACAAAAACATGATCAACTGTTGAACATTACAGCAATAATGTGCAAGCGTTCACTGTCGATGCAAGTATAGTAGACAGATATGAGTCTATTGGATATCGATCCCACGAGGATGATTGTCTTTTTTCTATCAATGTAAGTACAATAAATAGATAGGAATGAGATAAATTATAAATGTAGTTGTCAAAGCAATAACTTGAAAACAATAAGATAAAAATGATAATGATAAACTGGGATCCCCAATGTGAATATTCAATAGAATGCTAAGTGCTCACTAGGTATAAAAGGATAGGTGATTGTCGATGCATTAAATTGCAATGAATATCTTACCAAGCTTAACATCTTTATTTAATCAAAGACTTAAACATGCACATTAGCCACACCTTCTGATGATGAAATAGAACACTATTAAGAACAAGTGGATTAAATTCCTCTAATCCTCAAGCAACTTCTATTGTCATGCTTGTTAGCTTCAACTGTCACTGTACATTCTAGTGTCAGTGACCGCAATAAGACTTCCATGTTAAAAACATTCAAACCCAAAGATTAAATCGTAGAAGCAATATTGAATAAAATAACATTTAACCCAGAAATCATGTGTACTTCCATACTAACATGAAATCGAAAGTAATCACCAGCGTTAGAAAAGAAAACTAAAAGAAACAAGTGGAGAATACTATTCCTAGACAACTCGACTTGAATCTATCTATTTCCTCTTGTGTCACACTCAGGGCTCCTTGTTAAGAGCTAAGCTACATCCTTTTCACGTCGGTTCACCCGTCGAAGCTTAAGTCACCATAGTCGAAAGGTTCAAGGGATAGGTTGAAGAAGATGATCCAAAAAGCTCTCATTTTTTTCCTTTTTTTATGTGAATATTTATATTATTCCCCAAATAACCCAGGTGTCCTTTCGTCAGAATCATGCTGCCTCTGTATGTACAAGTCAATTGTACTAGACTGGACATATCACGTATTTTTATTCCTATCCGAACAGTTGTCAGGTGCGGTGACAATTTTGGGTGCAATCTGATATTACTCATGCAGCGACATCAGTACCAAAATATGACAAAATTAAGGGTAAGTAAGCTAGGATCCACTGAGTCATAAAATGTAAATTACTAAACTGAAAATACAAAAATACGTGCTAAAGATAACTAAATGGGAACAAATTAACCAATAAGTAGGGAGAAAACATATGTCCTTTCTAGTACTATCACTAGCCAAATTTCCATTCATATTAGTAAGTTTCAAAATTCATAATAATTTTATGTCAAATTTAATTTTTATCAATTAATTCCTTGAACTAAACTAACTAAAATCACTTTAGAAAATATTCTTAATCAACAACCAAGATCAATATTCTACCATTAAACTTCAAAAACAACTAAGATTCATTAATGAAAAAATCTAAAATCTTTAATAGCTTTGAAAACAGAGATACGAGTTAGCTAGACCTAATTACAACGATATCAAAAACATAAAAATTACTAAAATCTGATCAATGTTACGTAGCATGCAAGAACCAAGAAGGTGACCGAAGCTTCAAGCTCTACAATGGAATTTTCTTGTTTCAATTTCAGTGGAAGAAAGGTTTTGGAAAGATCACCATTTTAATTTAATTTTTTTATGTTTTAATTACTTTATTATATTAATCTAACATTTTTAATTTAATAAACATCACAAACCATCCATTATAATTAGATATGATCTAATTATAACATAAAGCCTCCCCACTTTCATTAATTAAGCCATTTAGTTAATAAAATCCAATAGGGATTAAGTTTCATATTTTTTACAATTTAGTCCTTTTTCCTTAATTAGCAACCAAATCACTAAAATTTCTGAACCAAATCACTAATATTTTTTACAGAAATAAGGTCCTGATATCTTATTTTCTAAAACCACTTGAACTGAACTATTTCTTCAATTAGCAAAAATTATTAAACCTAAATCCAATATAATATTGTAATTGACTTGTAGATATTAAATAATAATATTTACAAACTCACTCATCGGATTCGTGATCTCGAAATAACTACTTCTGACACAACTGGAAAACGTGTTGTTACAATCTCTGTTTTGTGTTTACTATCCCAACGAACTATCCCTATGGATCCCATGGAGTTTTTCGTTTATGGTCTTATACTGCTTCACCATCCTAATGAAGTATTTCTTAACCATATGGAGTCTTACATCAATAGTCTTACCCATCATACCTAGCTGCCATAACATCTTTCATCTATGGTCTTACATTGTTTACCTTTACTGTGTGCCATGCTGCCATGAAATCTTTCATTCATGGTCTTACGCCACGTACCACATACCAAACTTTCATATCATTTATCATTTATGGTCTTACTGTAGCAGCCCATTTTCAGTAGTGTCAAAAATAGTGGTTTCGGGACCACAAATTTGACAAGTAAGTCTATGATAATTAGTATTTAAATTATACGAGTGAATTATAGTTTTAAATTAAATTCTTATTTAATGAATTTTAAGTAAATGAATTAATGGTTAAGTATAAGTGTTTGTTCCGAAAGTTAAGTGGTTTTAGAAAATGAGGTATCGGGACCTCATTTTTATAAAGCAAGCCTATAAATAATCTATTAAATATTTATGAAGTGATATTGGGGTCATTTTAAAATTTGGTTAAGAAATTTTGAAAGTTTAAATAGTTAATTAATTAAAAGGACTAAATTGTAAAAAGTGCAAAAGTAAGTTACTATAAGTTAAATGTGTTAATTTAATAAAGACATAATAGTGGAAAGATTTAATGGGAAATTTGACCCTTGGATGTGTAGTGGACGGTTATTACACACAGTGTAATTATATTTTATGGTTTTTTAATGTCAAATTGGTAATTTAATTGAAATTATACCATAAGCAATTAAAAAAAAAACATTGGTTATCATCTTTCTTCTCCCCTACCACCGAAAAGGAGAAGAAACACCATTTTTCCGTTCATGAGGTTTGGCCATGCTTGAGTCTATTGCATGGTATGATATTTTGTTCCGTTTTTAGTAATTTTTATATTTTTGAGCTCGTATTAGCTTCATCTAGATAGCTCAGGGGTCAATTTGTAAAATTGTTAAAATTCTAGGGACTTGCCATGAATGAGTTTGAAGTTTTTATGAATTTAGTTGATAAATTATTAAGTTTAGTAGTTAAATATAAGTGTTTTGTTAAGTAATTTTTAATGATTTTGTGTTTAAGGACCCATTTGTGAAAAGGGGAAAATTCAACGAAAATAATGTGAAATGGTGGAAAATATGGGCTGTATGGAAACCCTAGTAAATTTGGCTAGTAGGAATTCTCTTTAAAATTGGTGAATTTGCAAATTTTGGGTTTAGGGACTAAATTGCACAAAAGTTAAAATGTTAGGGGTAATTTTGTAATTTCATATTAAATTGGGTTATAAGCTAGAATTAATAATATTAAGCTATTTAAATTATTTAATTGAATGAAAAAATTTTTTTAGATCAAGAAACGAATCAAACAGATTTAAATTGAGGAAAAACTAAAGTGGTTGATTAGTTGTTGACTTCGCTTTTACAACTATTTTTTCGAGGTAAGTTCATAGAATTATTGAATAAGTTTATATATTTGTAAACTATGTTATTTTATATTTGTTTAATTATGAATCATATTGATGGAATATTTAGTAATGAAGTTTAATTATGAACTGTATATAATTATGTATAAATTAAAAGTGTACTATTCGGAGATTGGGAAATGGTTGTGAAATATGAATGGTATTATCTCGAAATGGATGAACTAAATATACGGTACGTGTACAGATATTGTGGAAGTGCCTCTAATTTTGTTAATGTGAGGAACTCAATTTAAATGCTCGTTTGAACATAGTACACGATTAGGATACGATTGGCATGCCAGAAGGGTTAGAACATGCAGTTTTAAGGGTTTGCACTTTGGTGCCTCTATTACTCATCTTGCCTCTGGTGTGGTGCAGTTACCTGAGCATCCGAGTCAAGTTACTTAGTTCATCGGGCTATGTTTTAACTGACTTAAAACTTATTTATTTGCTCAATTCTATGGAATGTTTAAAATTTCTACTATGTGATAAATACCACAATGAAATGCTTATGTATAAATGTTGATAAGTACATTAAGATTTGGTGATTGATAAAACTTGGGTAGTTCTTTTGAAAAGTATCATTTATGTTATATATGATTATATACTAATACAAAGGTGATTTTGCATTTGATTAGCGTGAATTAGAAATTCATACTCTTGATTATCTATTTTGTTTAAGGTAAGTTGATATTGAATTCATGATTGATTTGGAAATTATATGTTTAAGGTAAAATTACTCTTTGAATAGGATTTATGTTATTGAAATGTTTGTATATATGTATATGAAAATATGAATTGCTTTGGTTTGAGCCATTATGTATATGGATTTTCTTTCAGTTTATGTTCACTGATATGGAGGGATGTTTGATGTTTCATTATTTAAACTCCCTAACTTACAAGATTGGTGTTGTAATAGGAAAAGGATAATCTCTTAAGCATGTCAAAGAAACTATTTATGAAATACAAAAACTAAGTCTATTTGGTAAGTTTGCGTTTAAGACCTATACGAGCTTGCTAAGCATTATTGCTTACATTAGTTGTTTTCTTTTCCTGTAGATCATTAGAAAGCTCGATTGATTGGAATCTCGGCAGAGCATCATCACACTATCCAGTCATCATATTGTTAGTTTTGGTTGCTTTGGTTAAAGGTTATAAATGACATGTAATAGGAGTTTATTTTGTGCTATTTTTCAATGTGATGAGGTTAAAATTTATTTGCCTATATGCCTAGCTGTTGGCTTTAAAATGTATATGTAAGTATAAGTTTTGGTCACTTGTGAATGCCTTGTGATTTAGATGGCTTTTGGATCATTAATGTGGAACTAAAATGGTTAAATGGTAGATATGTGATGTAAGTTTAAAGTATGAATTTATGGCATTGAGTTTGAGTTGATTTGGATGTTAAGTTGTAGTACCAAAGAGAGTACATTGGTTAGACATGTAGATGAAATGCTATATGTGAAATTTTGGCATGTAATTGGTGTTTTGAATGTGCTTTTAAACCATAAAAATGAGCTAGTGATAGAATGTCTTGTTGTGAATGGAAATGTGCATGAATTGGCTTGAGTTAGGGGTTAAAAAGGAGCATACGACATGGGACACGGGCTGTTACACGATCGTGTGTATTTATTATTTTAGGTGCAGTATCCACACGGCCTAGCACATGGTCCACGACACAGCTGTGTGACCCAACTTCGAATACACACACGGTATAGCACACGGACTACGACGTGAATGTGTGGCCCTATTTTGAATACCTACATGGGCAGACATACGTTCTGGCTATGTCACATGACCTAGCCACACGACAGTGTGACCCCTATTTGTTTTTTCAAATTTTCATGTTTTTCTAAATTTTTTGGTTTTTTTATTTGATCCTTGATTGTTCTCCAACTATTTTTAGGGCATCGTAAGCACGATTCAGGGCTCATATGTGTATTTATATCATGAATTAAATTATTTGTTATATGTCTGTAATTTATTTGGTTAATTATTTTGAATAGAAGTTAAATATTTTGTTTAGCTTGATAACACTCTATAACCTTAATTTGGCAACGAGACGGGATAGGGGTGTTACACTTACGCCATATACCATCATAACGGTGTCACCCCGAAGGGCTAGTCGATACCACTTTTGCGGTAAATACCATTCCATTGTTTCATTTCACGAATCCTCCTCTCATTACCTTCTTTACTCCACCTAACCTTGATAATTGAACACCATTGTGTTCTCTTCGTAAGGCCCAGAGCTTCGCTCGAGGTTGTAACTAATAGGTTTAGTCCCCATTTTTCCATCCTAACTTCATCTATCCCACAAACATGCAATGCATGCTCATCTCATCATCTCATTATGCTCATGAAAACATGACATACTTAAACACATAAAACCTAACAACATGTTTATTGACTGAAACTCACTTGAAGCTTCGTAGTTTCCATAGCTTATTCCTTCTCTTGATTGCCAGAGCTTCCATTCTCCTAGCATCAACTTACAACAAAAAATCTACTGGTTAAACTTAGGATATATCTTAAAATCTTAATATTTCATAGCATGCAAAACCATTAAACCAGTTCTTGAAGCTCCATAGCTTCATTTCTTAACTTTTATGCACACAGAAAGGTTAAGAACCTTACATGCTTAATGGTTTCCTTACTTCCAGCTTTATCCTCATGAAGTCTGCTCCATTTAGAACCTCTCATGGCTACTCCTTTTTTGATCTACCAAAGAAAATGAAGAATAAAAGAAATTGGACAAGGATGGGAACAAAATCGTCCCTGGAAGCCATCTCCCAGCTATTTATATCCCTTCCCGTGCTCTCACCAACCTTATGAGAACCATCTATTGCTAATTATGATGTTTCCCACTAAGGAACTGATTGGTGCCCTTCTAAACGAACCAGGCTTGGTTCTCAACCTTATCCAATTCAGTTCCTAGCTTTCTCGTTTCTTCCAATATAGGCTGCTAGCTTGCGGTCTCTTTTAATTTAGTCCTTTAATCATTCTTAAATTCGGGTTATTAGAAATCTGAGTGTTATAACTTCTCCCCTCTAAAAATAAATTTCGTCCCTGAAATTTCCCATCATGCCAACCTCAAAGCCAGACTTAGGAAATCCATTTTTTATTCCTACCATCATAGGGTTCGCGTACATATTCACCCATCTCTCTTACTACTTCTCTTAATTTGGCTTCTCCTTTCGCGCTTTCATTTCCTTTTGGCTTTGCTGGATCAGTAGATCTGTTATACTCAGTGAATTATAGGTATTGGTTCCTTGGTGGTTACCAAATCATTTCACTACTGAGTACCTTCCATCCCATAGCAACCCTTTACTATCTTAACTTGGCAGGCATTCCATAGAGAACACTGCCTATTTACCAACTCGTTGACCTTATCTTTGGTGGATGCTTCCATAGATCCTAAATTGCTTCATTGCTCTAACTCTGCCCATCATGCGGGTCCTACTGGCGAACCTCAGTTGCTAGTTCATTGGAAACTTTTAATTCTATCGCTACGCACTCTAATCTATATCATTTTCTTCTATCCTCTAATTAGCAGGATACTAAAAAATGAGTACGACTTAGCTAACTCTTGTTCCTTTCTTGGAAAAAATATTTTGAAATTCCCAAGGCTTACTTATACTCCATCATTACCCATCAGATAGGCCAATTCTTTTACATCATAGGGAAACTAAGATTGCCCGTGACCTATCCCTTACCACTTATCTTAGTGAAGTGTCAAAACAACTACTCTGATCCCAAAATCCTACACTAATTGTAACATAGGCTCTCTGCCTTACTCGAAGAAGGTTATTACTAAATAGTCCTATGACTGGTTCTTCCTTATTGAAGACTACTCTCTATCGATAACAATTGGCAATTATTCTTGTCTTGCGACCGCCAACAGACTCTTCCATCTCCCAATGGTAATAAGTGTCTTACCCTCACATGTGGGTTTGAACGGTTTCTCAGCACCTATTAAATTCTCATAACTTCCCACGCTCTCTTTTTGGTTATAAATAACCTAGACATAGTGAGGAAGTCCATACTTTTTCAAGTACTCTACTTGATCCCTTTCCAAATTATCCTTCCACCTCTTCTCCTATATTTCTTTTCTTCACTTAAATAAAATACTGGAGTGTAGTTTCCCCTACAACTCCTATTACCAATGTTTTTCTACTTCTTCAAGTCCTCTACTTGATCCATCTCCAAATTATCATTCCACCTCTTCTCCTATATTTCTTTTCTTCACTTAAATAAAATACTAGAGTGCATTTTTCCCTACAACTCCTAATACCCAAGTTTTTCTCTTGACCATTTCCTTTATTTCCACCCCTTTTTGGCCAAATTACAAATCACATCTTCATAAGAAAACTTAAGCAATGTCTCAACTCCAAATTTACAGAGGCACACCAATCCAATATCATATGGTGGTGTACCAATCTTCTGAGGAAAATCCATTTTCCTCTCATTGCTTTACTTCCAGTCAACCCAAAGTGTAGTAAGGGCCCCTTTCAAAAACTAGAAAGGTTCCTTCCCTGTACCCAGTTCGCTGCGGCTCCTTCCGTAACATGGTGGGGAAACTATGTCAACACCGATTACCTCCACCTCCTTCGCACCAAGGGCTCGTCACCCAACTGTAGCAACCCTTGTGACTTCCTTTCACTATCGGTAGTGTGGGAAAAATAATCCCCACCTGCCCTTTCCAGTGGGAGGAAAGTTAGACAAGTTGAACTTAAAAGAGTCACCAAATCTAGTGGATGATGAAGAATTTAGCTCTCTATCATCCATCTGTCAGGTTAGAGAGACACCCATCCTTCCCTTTTTGGGGGTTTTTAGTTTAACCTTGCCCAGAAGTCTTCTGACAAGACTTTTGGTTCGCGACTAAGTTTTCTACCGCCGCACACTCCACTCACAGACTTGACCAACCCCATCCTTAAGTTCCACGTCCTTAATGATCAAGTGGGGTTGTTTCTACCCCTTCCTAAAGATCAGCCAAGAAGTAGAATACCGTTGACGCTGCTGCCTACTTGGCAGCTAGTAATACTACACTTCTTTTGTATTCTTTATCTAATAAAATTTTCTCTCTATCAGTTGTACTTTCAATCTATTTACTTATTTTTCCTTTCTTTACATTTATCTACTCGTATTTCCTTAATTATAGTTTACTTGTATCCTCTCAACATCTATTTACTAGAACTTATACTACCTCATTTTCTCAAATACACTTGCAATGTAAAATTTCCATAATCAATGATTGGTATTTACCTTTCAATTCGCCAATCTAGGCGCATGTATCATCGTACCGCTTATAATATCTTAAGCAATTCTAAGGACTTCAAGGACTTAACCAGTTCAATCACCATGCACAAAGGGGTACTTTTTTCCTATCTTCTAGGTCAGAGGACCAACTAAACCTACGCTCTGATATCACTATAATTGTAACACTCCACACCCATCTCGTCTACCGAATCCAAGTATGGAGCATCACAGATAGACCTATATCTAAATTTGCTAACTTAACTGCTGCAACGCTGAGGTTTGTGCAAGTGTACACAGTCGTTATCAAGTAATAAGTAAGTATCAAGTTATCGTCTCTACAGGGATTGTATTTGTGCTAAGTCACTTACTTTTTAAAATTATATTAACAATTTGGTAAACAAAAACACAATATAGTTGAGAAGTGGTGATTAAAATATATTAAACTAAATGCAATGATCCCTAATACAAATTATCCTACGTATGCAAACTATATGAACGAAAGAGATTTTAGTAAAATTAAACACAATTTGCAACAATTATAACATAAATAAATTAGGACAATTACTTTAATTAAACTTAATTTATTATCATCATGCTTAATAATATTCAGAAAAACATTCCATGGCAACTCGATCTTTCATGAGTTTCGGAAAAACACTCCATGGCAACTCGATCTTTAATAATAATACGCATTATACTGATCCTTATTTACTAAGGATTTCTTAGCATTCGTGTGAGGTAATAGGGACGTGTTAGGTTTGAAATAATTTAATCACACAAATTTAAAAACTATGCAGATAACAGAGCCTAGTTAGGGTTGCTATGCAACCTACAATTTAATCGGGTTAGGATCTAAATTGAGCATGCACATTTCAATTATGCGTCTATTAGCTATCCTCTGGTTAGGATCGCTCAGCTAATTCAGGTGCATTTCAATCACGTATGAATAAAATACAAACTTGATTTTAATTGAAAACATGATCGATTGAGGCACAAGCATTATAAGCATGAATCACATAAATATTATTTAATCAAAATAATCATCCTAGCTTAAATAAAATTTAAGCTATCATTGTTGTAAACAAGAACATAGAACTCATAGCAAACATCTTTAAATTAAATTAAAGAAAAGAAAGATTAAACCTAATTCTCAGTGGCTGTCACCCAAGACTTTGACTGACGAGGCTCGTTTGCTGATGGTTCTCCGAGGTGGCCGACCAAGGGCTCTTTTTGAGGCTAATTTGCTAAAATCCTTATGCAAGGATGATGATAGGCGTGAGAGCTAATAGAGTTGAGAGAGAGGATGAGAGATGAGAGGGATGAGGGATGATTGAAAAAGTTAGAAATGAGCTCTTATTTATAGGTGAGGCAAGGGAGCTAGTTTGCTAAAATTAGGAGTGTCCATCCTTTGAAGCCTCCTCCAAGAGCGGCCAGCCATGAACTGAGGAAATGTGGCTGATTTTTCCTTGATTTTTGGTCAGGTTGAATGCCACAACAACTTAGGACTAAGACTCGGTCTCCAGTAAATCTTCAGGTAAATCTCTAATTTCTTTAATTCTTCAAGGGCCTTTTTTAATTAAACCAAAAATTGGTTTATAATCAGCCTTGTGCAGCTGAAAATTGGGTTGACTTAGTCCCCACTTTGGACAGTTTTGCAATTAGAAGAAAACTTTCAGCTTATCAAGAATAGCAGATAGTTTAGAGGACCAAATGAATTAATTTAACCACTTTAATTAATCAATTTACTTAATTAATTAAACCCAATTTTATTAATGAAATATTTAAAATGAATTATTAAAATATAAAATAATATTTTATTATTTAATTTAATCATGCATGGCCCACTTCATAGCTTAAAAATATAATATGCTTAAATTAATATAAAATAAGCCATTTTATGCATGAAAACTATATAATAAAACATAAAATCACATTTTAATAATCTCTATGTCCTAATTTCATATTTTCACATATTTCATTAATTTATTAAAAAATCACTTGGTTTTAACAATAATTTTAAGTAAAAAGGTGATGAATTATATAGGAAAATCTTATATATTTTTCCGTTTACACACCCCCAAACTTAAATCATTGCTCGTCCTGAGTAATGTTCATGCACAGCACAAGGTCTTGCTAAGGCAAATTTTGCTAAGAATGTAAGTAGCATCAATCTTCGTCTCATAATCATGCATCAACAAATTTATGCACATAGATCTTCTTTATTAACAAGTAACTCATATACAAACATTTTGAAAATTTTATTCTAAGTTTCAAGATATGCCAACATGAATCATAGTTTGCATGTATGTCACAACCATAGATAATATTCTTCATTCAACACAATTTCTCATCAATCAGGCAAACAATCATAAGACTTATTTATGATCTTCATATGTTGAACTTAATACTTCCTCTCCACTAATGTAGGTGACATAATCATAAAATCAATAGGTCTTTTATAAGGTTGTAATGGGGTTTGATTTAAAGGTAGGGATTTTAAGAGATGGGACATTTTGGTTTCAAAAATCTTAACCTTTAACTTGTCCTGGATTTCTCAAAATTTAACCTTTTTCTTCAAGTGAACTTTTAGAACACCCCCAAACTTATTTTGAACTCAAGCTCATATATTTTTCCTTTTTGAAGACTAGACGAACTTTTCTTCGCTCTTTCTTTGTCTTTGTGATTTTTTTTAACATGAGCAAATACATCTTTGTGAAAATTTCCTCAAATGTTGATTCCCAAGACACTTAAGTTAAGATAGGTGCACAAAATTAGGATAATTTTAAAAAGTTGGTAATCGGCTTATAATGTAGGTTCATTTCAAAACCAGGCCTTAAAGCTTAAAATTGTAGTTTCAATGGTCTAATATCATAATGTGGGCTTGAAAAGGCTCAAACGGTCCAAAGAAAAATGGTGCCTATATCATTTTAGATTTTTATGTCCCCTAGGATTTCGCCTCAAGAAAGTTACTAAGTCAATTCTAAAGATATAAACCTTCATGCATGTCTGATCTCAAGAGAAACTAAGTTTTCATGGCAAACATTTCCTAAGACTAAGATCATAAAAAACATTCCATTCTTCATTATAACATACAGTCACTTAAATAAAATCATTATTCGTACTTGCATACAAGCTATCTTATTAAAAAGAATTTCTCTAAACATTCATTTATTAAAACATACTTATGAAAGAAATGATTGAAACATACTTGAAAATTTTAAAATTTGAGCAATTTATTTGCCTTACCCCCTTTAAAAAGAAGCAATGTTCTCATTGCAAGAACAAAGTAATGAATGAAAACTGAACACCAGGTAAGGTTGTAAAGAAAGAGAGGTGAGTCATTAAGACTGCTTAAATACCAAGTCTTTCCTAATAACCCAAGCCTAGACATGTTCATTCCCATTGCCACATCACTTAGTCTTTTTCTTTCTAAAGAAGTATTTTTTTCATGCTTGCAATGTTTTATTTTGCAAAGATTAAATCCTAATTACTAAAGAAATAAATTCCTAAAGACCTAAAAAACAATTAAATAAATAACAAGACAAGAATCCCCCATTTTATTTTTCTGACTCATTCCCTTTGTCTTCTTTAATTCCATCTCTGCTTACATCGTCAATATCTTCCATCCATGTCTCAAATGTAACATCCTGATTTTGAGCCTAGTCCGAACAATGGTTTCGGGTCCACAAATCTGATGAGAAAAAAAATTATTATATTTTTATGGTCTACGATTTTACAAAATGATTTCGTGAAAATTTCGTTCGAAAATTTCGACGTTTGGGCACTCAATTTAGTCAAAAGGACGAAATTGTAAAAAGTGCAAAAGTTGAGTTCTACATGTTAGAGGTGTCCAATTGTTATGAAATTTTAAATTGGAGGTCCTTATATGGTAATTAGACCATTGGTTAAGTTGTTAGACAAAAATGGACATGGTTAGGCATGTTTCCAAAGTTTTTCATTAAGGGCATTTTGGTCATTTAGTTATTAAAATGAATTAAAAACAAAATTAAAAGCCAATTTTTGTCCATCTTCAACCCCATGGCTAGAGTTTTTCAAGCTTCCAAGCTCAATTATCAAGAAGAACAAAATTCGGAGTTAGACCGGGGAAAGAAAAAGGTTGAGGACTAAAGTGCTAGATTTGATCATATTTTGTACCGAGGTAAGTTTACAGTAAATAAATGCAATATTTTGATAATTACTAATAATGCTGTTATTTTTAAGAATTTATGTATTTATTTCATGAAAATATCTAATGTTAACTCAAGTATGAGATGATAGAGAATTAGTGTTAAAAGGCCCCGTTGAAACATGAGGAATGTATTGGATACAAATGTCATGACATTTGGGTAAAGAGATCCCATGTAAGACCAAGTTTGGGACATGGCATTGGCATTATTGAGATTATGAGAGGTCCCATGTAAGACCATGTCTGGGACATGGCGTTGGCACCGAGATGAGAGGTCTCATGTAAGACCATGTCTGGGACATGGCGTTGGCACTGAGATGAGAGGTCCCATGTAAGACCATGTTTGGGACATGGCATTGGCACCGAGATGAGAGGTCCCATGTAAGACCATGTCTGGGACATGGCGTTGGCACCGAGATGAGAGGTCTCATGGAAGACCAAGTTTGGGACATGGCGTTGGCACCAAGATGAGAGGTCCCCCGTAAGACCATGTTTGGGACATGGCATGGGCACCTATATGAGAACTCTCATGTAAGACCATATCTGGGATATGACATTGGTAGTATAAGAAACATCCCAGGTAAGACTATGTTTGGGACATAGCTTTGGCATGTTATATTCAGACAGGAGACCGAGTATCCTTAGTATTCCAAGTGATTCAACGGGCTAATAAATAGACAATGTTTCATGAAAGTTTAGGTAAAAGCCTAATAGATAAGTTCAGATGAGTTAATAAGACTAAGAGTATCTCAGTTATCAGTTGAGAAAAGAAATTTCAGCAACGAAGGAGTACGTTAAGCAAGCAAGAAAGTAAACGAGCAAGAGAGTAAGTAAAGAAGAAAGTAAAGATCTTAATGCTTAATAAAAATTTATGAATATAATTGTTTATGATAAATGTTGTTATTTATTTACTTGTAAACTTACTAAGCTTTATGCTTATTTCTTTTATTTCTTTTTCTTTCATATAGTATTATCAAGCATAGTCGGGATCTTGAAGACGTCGGAGAGCGTTCACACTATTAACCACCACAACTCGGTATTTTAATATGATAAATGTTTTTAGCTATGGCATGTATAGGGACTTGGTCATTTCGATTGTATATTCTTAAGATATGACAAAAAGATGATATGTAAATATTTGATGATGAATAGTTATTAAAATGGATAAGTATGAAGGTGTTTGTTGTTATAAATGTCTAGGTGATAAATTAAGCATAGAAATCATGAAAAAGTAAAAATTGGTAGTGAATCAGTTTTGAGACAGCAGTAGTGACGTGATTTTGAAAAATTACCAAGGATAGTATAAAATGAATTAGAGGTTGGATGAGATATATAATTAAATCTTATTGAGTATATTTTCATAGAAAATAACGGTGTAGACAAAGGAATCTGAGATATTTTCATTTTAGTTAGACAAGGTGAAAGTGGTTTTCGGAATCCCCTATTCTGAATTTGGAAAATCATTAAAAATTGTACAAAAATATTTATGAGTTTTAATTTATATGTATAGATTCCTTACTGAGTCTATTTTCTGTAGAAATAGGTTAGAACACCATATGAAGTCTGTACAATAAGATAATTGAATTTTAGTGACGAGAGGTCAAGACAGTTGATCAGTGAAACAGAGGAGACTTTAACTAATAAACTGTACTAATTGGCTGAACCAAAAATTCTAAAACATTTATGGTAAAAATATATATGAGTCTATTTTCAGGGAAAATTTATGGATCTAAATTTCAAATTTCATAGCTCGAGTTATAATTGATTTAGTGACTTCTGTGCAGGTGGACAACCTTATTATGAACAGTGAAATAACTTTTAAAAGTAAATTTTTATGCCCCGAACTTTTAAGTTAAGTCAAGTAATGCCTCATGCTCGACTCCGGCAACGGTCTCGGGTAAGGGGTATTACATCAAAGATAGCATATGGGAACTCAAGAACAAAATTGTTAGAGATATTCTTAAAAGTATTTCGAATTGAATCATCCCTAATTTTTGGATATGTCCAGTAAGTTTGTTGTTGATTGTGCATGAACTTGCACATATCCATGAAAATTGACAGCTCCAATTTCTTTGAAGTACTTGCAGGAGTCGGCATTGGAGTCGTAAATTCTGGTTCAACACTTAGCTTGATTAGTTTTTCTTCTAGCTCAACCCTTGGTTTAGAGTTTTCAGCTCCTTCAGCTGGTTAAGGACTATTTGGTTCCTTATCAAATTCTTCTTCTTTAGTGTCTGTAACTAAATCAGCTTCAATTTTAGTTTTATTTGTTGACTCTTCGGTTTCTTGCTCAGTTGGTTCCTCTTGCTCGCCTTGGTTCAGCTCATGCACTCTCTTTACTAACCTTTCAAGATCATGACTTGTGATGCACCCTTGGACATATTGCCCCTTCAAATTTGCTTGTTTTTTTAACTCAGGCCCTTAAGCAAAGTGAAGTGATTAATGATGGGAAATAAGCACTTCCTGCCTTCTTTTTAGCACAATCGTGAATTTCTTTAAGGATAATTTTCCCAACATTAATGGACTTTTCTGTCAAAATTGCATATAACAAGAGCATTCGTTCCATGGAGATGGTGGAAATATGTGAGATAGGCATAAAACTGTAGCAAACAAAATAAAACAATACCTTTGCTACTCGTCTCATGCACTCTTAGACAAGAATGGCTCCCATACTTTCTTATAATCCATTGGGATCCCGGATTTGTCACAACATCAAGCACTTGTTGAAGAAAATCCCAATTGATATATTCATCATAGGGTAGTACTCATCTTCTTCAACATCAGGTAAATTAAACAAATCATTGATGGACTTAGAAGTAAGAGGTACCTTTTTCATTTGCCATTAGAATTGGAGAATAAAGCTCACTGGGCTTTGAAGCAGTTAAATTTTGATCTTAAGCAAGCCGGTGAGAGAAGGATGTTACAATTGGAAGAGCTGAGGTTGTTTTCCTATGAGAATGCCAAAATTTCTAAAGAAAGATCAAAGAGATGGCATGATAGTCATATACAACCTCGTGAGTTTAAAGAAGGTAAAAAGGTGTTGTTGTTTAATTCAAGGTTGAAGTTATTTCTTGGTAAGCTGAAATCCCGATGGAAAGGACCTTATACCATCCACCGAGTTTATCCTTATGGAGCTATTGAATTGTACGACAATTACGGAGGTACGTTTAAAGTTAATGGTCAACGTCTTAAACACTACTAGGATGGTGAAGTTGAGCGAGTTGAATCTTCGTTCAAATTAACAAACCCTTGACGTCTTGTAAATAAATAAATAATTAGAATTTATTTTCTTAAATTAAGTACATTTAGTTAATTCTGTCTAAGGAGATTGAACTTAAGCGGGACCGTTGTGACCCTTCCAACCTTTCCTGAGAGTTAATTTAATGTAATTTGATAAGAAGAAATCTTCTAATTAGGTTTTAAATTTTTTTTCTAGTTTAATTTATTTTGTTTAATTTTAAATTTTATTGTTAATAAAGGGGGTCAAGTTTGGCCCAAGTACTAATCAGTTTTCTTTTAAGATACAGTCTAAGTTTGAGGCCCAAGTCAACGAAAATGAGGGAAAATTTAACCCTTGCTGTCACACCCATTACTTGCCGCCTAAAAACTTTGCCGAATTTTTGGGAAAATACCATGTCTCGAAAAAGAACTAGATCGTCAAAAACTACTTTGGAAAAATCGATTTTGCTTCAATCTTCAAGCATCAACCTATGATGCCGGAAAAAGGTTTTAACCTGAAAAGCAATGATGTGATGGTTGTCCCTATGCCAATTAGAAAGATAATCAATGCTCTCAAGTGGGAACGATTTTGTGATGCTTGTTCACTTCTCGATGATGAACTAGTTCGAGAATTCTATGCTAGTTTGACTACGCAAGATGCTACTGAAGTCATCGTTCGAAAGAAAAAGGTATCTCTTAGTTTTACGTCCATCAATGATTTGTTTAATTTACCTGATGTTGAGGAAGATGAGTACTACCCTATAATGAACAATATCAATTGGGATTTTCTTCAAAAAGTGCTTGATGTTGTGACAAATTCGGGATCCCAATGGATTATAAGAAAGTATGAGAGCCATTCTTGTCGAAGAGAATATTTAAAACCAGTAGCAAAGGTATGGTTTTATTTTGTTTGCTACAGTTTTATGCCTATCTCACATAGTTCCACCATCTCGATGGAACGAATGCTCTTGTTATATGCAATTTTGACAGAAAAGTCCATTAATGTTGGGAAAATTATCCTCAAGAAAATTCACGATTGTGCTAAAAATAAGGCAGGAAGTGCTTATTTCCCATCATTAATCACTTCACTTTGCTTAAGGGCCCGTGTTAAAACATAAGCAAATCTGAAGGGGCAGTATGTCCTAGGGTGCATCACAAGTCATGATCTTGAAAGGTTAGTAGAGAGAGTGTATGAGCTGAACCAAGGCAAGCAAGAGGAACCAACTGAGCCAAAAACTAAAGAGTCAACAAATAAAACTGAAGCCGATTTAGTTATAGACACTAAAGACGAAGAATCTGATAAGGAACCAAATAGTCCTCAACCAGCTGAAGGAGCTGAAAACTCTGAACCAAGGGTTGAAATAGAAGAAGAACCAGTCAAGCTAAGTGTTGAACATGAATTTATGACTCTAATGCCAGCTCCTGCAAGTACTTCAAAGAAATCAATGCTGTCAATTTTGATGGATATGTTGAAGTTCATGCACAATCAACAACAAACTTACTGGAAATATGCAAAAATTAGGGATGATTGAATTCGAAATACTTTTAAGAATATCTCTAACACTTTTGTTCCTGAGTTCCCAGATGCTATCTTTGAGACATGGACAAAAGACACTGACGATGCAAGTGGAGATGGAACTAAAGAAGACAGGGGGAATAAGTTAGAAAAATAAAAGGGGTGATTCTTGCCTTGTTATTTATGTAATTGTTTTTTAGGTATTTAGAAGTTTATTTATTTAGTAATTCGGATTTAATCTTTGCAAAATAAAATATAGAAAGCATGAATAAATACTTTTTTAGAAAGAAAAAGACTAAGTGATGTGGCAATGGGAATGAACATGTCTACGATTGGGTTATTAGGAAAGACTTGGTATTTAAGCTGTCCTAATGACTCACCTCTCTTTCTTTACAACCTTACCTGGCTTTTAGTTTTTATTCATTACTTTGTTCCGGCTATAAGGACATTGCTTCTTTTTATAGGGGGTAAGGCAAATAAATTGCTCAAATTTTAAAATTTTCAAGTATGTTTCAATCATTTCTTTCATAAGTATGTTTTAATAAATGAATGTTTAGAGAAATTCTTTTTAAGAAGATAGCTTGTATGCAAGTATGAATGATGATTTTATCTGAGTGATTGTATGTTATTGTGAAGAATGGAATGTTTTTATGATCTTAGTCTTAGGTAATGTTTTCCATGAAAACTTAGTTTCTCTTGAGATCAGACATGCATGAAGGTTTATATCTTTAGAATTGACATAGTAACTTTCTTGAGGCGAAATCCTAGGGGACATAAAAATCTAAAATGATATAGGCACTATTTTTCTTTGGACCATTTGAGCCTTTGCAAGCCCACCTTATGGCATTAGACCCTTGAAACTACAATTTTGAGCTTTAAGGCCTGTTTTTGAAATGAACCTACATTATAAGCCGATTACCATCTTTTTAAAATTATCCTAATTTTGTGCACCTATCTTAACTTAAGTGTCTTGGGAATCAACATTTGAGGAAATTTTCATAAAGATGTATGTGCTCATGGTAAAAAAAAATCATCAAAAAGACAAAGAAAGAGCGAAGAAAAGTTCGCCTAGTCTTCAAAAAGGAAAAAATATATGAGCTTGAGTTCAAAATAAGTTTGGGGGTGTTCCAAAGGTTGAATTTCAAGAAATCTAGAACAAGTTAAAGGTTAACATTTTTGAAACTGAAATGTCCCATCTCTTAAAATCCCTACCTTTAAACCAAGCCCCATTACAACCTTATAAAAGACCTATTGATTTGATGATTATGTCACCTACATTAGTGGAGAGGAAGTATTAAGTTCAACATATGAAGATCATAAATAAGCCTTATGATTGTTTGCTTGATTAATGAGAAATTGTGTTGAATGAAGAATATTATCTATGGCTATGACATACATGCAAACTATGATTCATGTTGGCATATCTTGAAACTTAGAATAAAATTTCCAAAATGTTTGTATATGAGTTACTTGTTAATAAAGAAGATCTGTGAGCATGAATTTGTTGATGCATGATTATGAGACGAAGATTTATGCTACTTACACTGTTAGCAAAATTTGCCTTAGCAAGACCTTGTGCTGTGCATGAACATTACTCAGGACGAGATATGATTTAAATTTGGGGGTGTGTAAACGGAAAAATATATAGGATTTTTCCTATATAATTCATCACCTTTTTACTTAAAATTGTTGTTAAAACCAAGTAATAGTTTAATAAATTAATGAAATATGTGAAAATATGAAATTAGGACATAGAAATTATTAAGATGTGATTTTATGTTTTATTATATAGTTTTTATGTATAAAATGGCTTATTTTATATTAATTTAAGCATATTATATTTTTAAGCTATGAAGTGGGCCATGCATGATTAAATTAAATAATAAAATACAATGTTATATTTTAATAATTCATTTTAAATATTTCATTAATGAAATTGGGTTTAATTAATTAATTAATTAAAGTGGTTAAATTAATTCATTTGGTCCTCTAAACTATCTGTTATTTTTAACAGGTTTGAGAGTTTTTTTCTTATTGCAAAACCGTCCAAAGTGGGGACCAAGTCAACCCAATTTTTGGCTGCACATGACTGATTATAAACTAATTTTTGGTTTAATTACATAAGGCCCTTGAAGAGTTAAAGAAATTAGAGATTTACCTGAAGATTTGCTGCAGACCGAGTCTTAGTCCTGAGTTGTTGTGGCATTCAAATTGACCAAAAATCAAGGAAAAATCAGCCACATTTCCTCAATTCATGGTCGGCCACTCTTGGAGGAGGTTTCAAAGGATGAACACACCTAATTTTAGCAAACTAGCTCCCTTGCCTCACTTATAAATAAGAGCTCATTTGTAACAGCCCGAATTTGGGGCTAGTCGGAATAGTGGTTTCGGGACCACAAATTCGACGAGAAAAAAATTATTTTCATTATATTTTTATTGTCTACGATTTCAGAAAATGATTTCAAGAAAATTTCGTTCGAAAATTTTGACGTTTGGGCACTCAATTTAGTCAAAATGACTAAATCGTAATTTTGTGAAACTTTAGGGGCAAAAATGTAATTTTTCCAAAGTATATTTTTTGACTTGAATGAATAGTGTGAATGTTATATAAGTTAAATTTATTGTTATAAATCAAGAAAGATGAGAATTTGAAATTGATCGATAAAAAGAAAAGTGAGAAAAAGTGAAAAATTCCCGAATGAACCTTTGGAACAAAAAGGGATACGAATGAAGTAACAGAAATGATCACATGTGTGGCACAGATTGTGTGTAGGCCACTATGTAAAAGTGAAAGTGATGATCACGTGTGTAGTACTATGTGCAGGCTACTACGTATACCGGAATGATAGGTCACATGTGTAGTACTATGTGCAGGCTACTATGCGTACTGGATAGTTTCGATCACGTGTGTAGTACTATGTGTAGGCTACTACGTGTATCGGATGGTAATGGTCACATGTATAGTACTATGTGCAGGCTACTATGTGAACCGAACATCATTAATTAGTAAGGTGGTTGCTATGTGCTGATTCCACAGGACATTATTGATTAATAAGGTGGTTGCTATGTGCTGAATCCACCGAGTATCTGTTATTATTCCGAAGTGTTCATCGAGAAATTGACTAAGTGTAATTGAATAATGAATATAGGTGTGAAATTGAATTGACTATCGACTTAGAAATGGAAAAGTGAATTTTGAATTGAATTGTGATTGAAAGTGAAAAAGTGAAATTATGAAAGAGTACATTTAGCAATAAAATAGTTTAGACAGCAACAGTTGTGTGACTTTGAAAAATCACCAAAAATGGTGGAGATTTAATTAGAGGCTGAATAATATATTAAATTGAATCTGAATGTGTCTATTTTCACATAAAAGAAACCGATCAAGCAAAAGAGTTATATATTTTGAGATATTTGAATTTTAGTTAGATAGAGTCAGAATGAGTTTGGAATCCCCTGTTCTGACTTTGGAACATTATAAAAAATTGTAAAAAAAAATTATGGGATAAAGTTTATATGTTTAGAATCCTCAGTGAATCTATTTTCAAGAGAAACAAATGGAAACAATATCTGAATTTTGTACAATGAGATAATTAATTTTTAGTAAAGAGAGGTCAGAACTATCGAGAAGTGAAATAGGGGAAACTTTAAAGAATAAACTATAATATTTGGCCAAACCAAAAATTATGAAAATTTTACAGTAGGAAAATATATGAATCTAGTTTTGGGGAAAATTTACGGATCTTAATTTGGAGTTTTGTAACTCCAGGTAAAAATAATTTAGTGACTCTGACTCAAATAGACAGCTTTGAATATACATGTGAGTGAATAGTGAAATTGCAGTTAATGTTGTTTAAGTGTGTTATACACATTAAGGATGTCGAATGGAGAGGAGAAGGAGGAAAATTGGAAGAACATATGAACAATTTGTGTATAATTGACCATATGCTCGATTATAATCGATAAACGATTGAAAAGAAATGATGTTTATAGTTGTGCATTATTAGTTATAGTTAAAGTTCATGTGAGAAAATAAAGTGTCATAGTATGTGTATGTGGTATACTTGGTATATGATTTGGTATGTAGCAATGTCAGAAATGGTTTATGAATTAACTCATGTTGATAAGTTTGATACATAAATAAATGTGGTGCTTCTCCATGCTTATAATGCTTATACTATATGTTTATTTGGCTAGCATGTTTGGTGTGTATGCTTAGGCTTTGGCCAAGTTGTGGCTAGATTACGCCACATTAAATTTATAAAATTATGCATTGAGATGGTAAACGTCTAGATGGAAATATGCTTGTGATCATAAAAGGGTGGTAAGGTTTAAAGTTTGTAATCTTTATTAAAATGGTTTATCATGTGGTTAGTCTTCAAAAAGACTAGCTTGCGACTATGGTTGAGTGTAATGTTTATATCTTGTGTGATATGCATAGGAAACGAGAGTGGAAAGGAAATGAAATACTAAGTTCATGCTTGAAGTGTAAAATGATCGAAAAAGGGGACGTTAAGTTAAACGATAAATATGTATTAGTATTGAACTTAATGAAATTGAATTGTACGTGAATTAAATGGAAATTGCAATTGATATGATTTAAATTAAATGAATTATTGTGGTATTGAAATGTATATTGGATTGAGAAATTGAATTGAATCGTGAACATGACAATCATGAAGTAAATGAAATAGAAATGAAGTATTGAATTGCATGAGTATGTATTGGGTTTCAGAAGCCGTATTTGTTACAAATATAGTATTTTGAAGTTATAATGTGAAGATTTATAAAAGCATGTTAAAAATTTGAAGAGTTTAAATTTGAATGAAATTTTATAACTTGATTTAACATGTTTATAAGTGTATGTGTTCGATAATGCCTCATACCCTATTCTGGTGTCGAATACGGGTAAGGGGTGTTACAATGTGACATCACCAGATTCAGTCATAACGTTTTGACTGGATTTGGGGTGTTACATCATTTCTCACTTTTTCAATCATCCCTCATCCCTCATCCCTCTCATCTCTCATCCTCTCTCTCAACTCTCTTAGCTCTCACGCCTATCATCATACTTGCATAAGGATTTTAGCAAATTAGCCTCATAAAGAGCCCTTGGTCGGCCACCTCGGAGAACCATCAACAAAGGACCAACGAAAGAAGCGAAGGAGCCTCGTCAGTCAGAGTCTTGGGTGACAACCACTCTGAATTGGGTTTAATCTTTCTTTTCTTTAATTTAATTTAAAGATGTTTGCTATGAGTTCTATGTTCTTGTTTATAACAATGATAACTTAAATTTTATTTAAGCTAGGATGATTATTTTGATTAAATAATATTTATGTGATCCATGCTTATAATATTTGTGCTTCAATCGATCATGCTTTCAATTAAAATCAAGTCTGTATTTCGTTCATACTTGATTGAAATGAAATTGAATTAGCCGAGCGATCCTAACCAGACGACGGCCAATGGACGCATAATTGAAATGTGCATGCTCAATTTAGATCCTAACTCGATTAAAAGTAGGTTGCATAACAACCATAACCAGACTCTGTTATCTGCATAGTTTTTAGATTTGTGTGATTAAATTGTTTCAAACCTAACACGTCCCTGTTACCTCACACGAATGCTAAGAAACCCTTAGTAAATAAGGATCAGTAAAATGCGTATTTACTAAGTAAAGGATTTCGAAAGGACTTAATTTGGTTTCCAAAACTCATGAAAGATCGAGTTGCCATGAAATGTTTTTCCGAATATTATTAAGCATGATGATAATAAATTAAGTTTAATTAAATTAATTTTCCTAGTTTATTTATGTTATAATTGTTGCAAATTGTGTTAAATTTTGCTAAAATCTATTTCATTCATATAGTCTACATATTAGGATAATTTACATTAGGGATCATTGCATCTAGTTTATACCACTTCTCGACTATATTTTGTTTTTAGTTTTCAAATTGTTAATATAATTTTACAAATTAAGTGACTTAGCACAAATACAATCCTTATGGAGACGATAACTCGATACTTACTTATTACTTGATAACGACTGTGTACACTTGCACAAACCCCATCGTTACACATCACAAAATCATTTCCACTTGAGAGCATTGATTTTCTTTCTACTTGGTATAGGAACAACCATAAAATCATTACTCTTTAAGTCAAAACCTTTTTCTGGCATCATAGGTTGATGCTTGAAGATTGAATCAAATCTCTCTTTCACTTTTTCATCGATCAAAATCGGGTTTTCAGGAGTAGTCTTTGAAGATCTGGTTCTTTTGGCAGACATGGTATCTTTTCCCAAAAATTCAAAAAACTTTATTAGGGTTACTTGGGTGGCAAGCAATGGGTGTGACGGCAAGGCATGTATTTTCCCTCCTTTTTGCTGTCTTGGGCCTCAAACTCAGATTGTATCTTATTAAAAAAACTGATTAGTACTTGGGCAAAATTTGACCCTCTTTTATTAACATACAAATTTAAAATTTATACAAATTTAAAATTTAAACAGAACGAATGAAATTAAAAAAAAAATTTAAGTCTTAATTAGAAAATTTCTTCTTAACAAATTACATTAAATTAATTCCCAAGAAAGGTTGGAGAGGTCACAGTAGTCCTACTTAAGTTCCAATCTCCTTAGACAGAATTAATTAAATGTAATAAGTTAAGAAAATAAGTTCTAATTATTTATTTATTTACAAAATGAGTTCATGAAAAATTAAGGTTCTGCTAATTTGTGCGAGGATTCAATTTGCTCAACTTCACCATCCCAGTAGTGTTTGAGACGTTGACCATTAACTTAAACGTACCTCTGTAATTGTCGTATAATTCAATAGCTCCATAAGGATAAACTCGGTGGATGGTATAAGGTCCTTTCTATTGGGATTTCAGCTTCTCAGGAAATAACTTCAGCCTTGAATTAAACAACAACACCTTCTGACCTTCTTTAAACTCGCGAGGTTGTATATGACTATCATGCCATCTCTTTGATCTTTCTTTACACATTTTGGCATTCTCATAGGAAAACAACCTCAGATCTTCCAATTGTAACATCCTTCTCTCACTGGCTTGCTTAAGATCAAAATTTAACTGCTTCAGAGCCCAGTGAGCTTTATTCTCCAATTCTAATGGAAATGACATGCCTTTCCAAAGACTAAGCGATAAGGAGTCATTCCTAACAGTGTCTTGAATGTTTTTCGATAGGCTCATAATGCATCATTGAGCCTTCGAGACCAATCTTTTTTGTTAGGGCGTACTACTTTTTTAAGGATACCTTTGATTTCACGGTTCACTCTTTCAACTTGTCCATTAGACTAGGGGTAATAGGCAGTAGCAATCTTGTGCTTCACATTATATTTGTCAAGCAACAACTTATGCCATTTGCTCACAAAGTGAGAACCTTCATCACTAATAATAGCTCTTGGTGTCCCAAATCGTGTAAACACATGCTTATGTAGGAATTGCATGACTACCTTAGCATCATTTGTAGGGTATGCTTCAGCTTCAACCCACTTGGATACATAGTCCACAACAACTAAGATGTATTTGTTCCCATATGAAGAACGAAATGGGCTTAAAAAGTCAATACCCCATATGTCGAACAATTCAATCTCCAATCTATTTGTCAAGGGCGTCTCATTCCTCCTTGATATATTTCTCGTTCTTTGGGACTTATCATAGTTCTTCACATAAGCGTAAGCATCTTTAAATAGTGGAGGAAAAAGAAACCTGCTTGCAAAATCTTTGCTGCAGTATGTGAACCACCAAAGTGTCCCCCACTTGGAGATGAATGGCAATGATATAAGATCTCAACAATTTTACTTTCAGCTACACACTTTCGAATTATATTATCTGCACACTATTTAAACAAAAATGAATCCTCCAAAAAATAATACCGACTATCATGAAGGAATTTCTTCCTTTGTTGGTATGTCATTTCTCGAGGAATTATTTCACATGCAAGATAATTGGCAAAATTAGCAAACCAGGGTATTCCATGAATTCGACTTACCTCAGACAAGTGCTCAACTGGGAAATTCTCGTTGATACGCACACCAGACTAGGTTACCATATCTTGCTCGAACCTCGACAGATGATCAGCTACTTGATTTTCGACACCTTTTCTGTCTTGGATCTCAAGGTCAAATTCTTGGAGTAAAAGTATCCAACGAATTAGCCTTGGTTTTGCATCTTTCTTTGTGAGCAAGTATTTAATGGCCGCATGGTCAGTAAATACTATAACTTTGGTACATATAAGATATGAACGAAATTTGTCAAAAGCAAAAACTATAACAAATAGTTCCTTTTCAGTTACCGTATAATTGAGTTGGGCTCCGATCAAGGTTCTACTTGCATAGTAAATGGGGTGGAATACTTTATTTCTTCTTTGACCCATTACAGCTCCAACAACATAATCACTTGCATCGCACATCAATTCAAAAGGTGAGTTCCAATCAGGTGTAACGATTATTGGGGCTGTAATTAACCGATTCTTTAGATCTTTAAAAGCTTCCAAACATGCTTTGTTGAAATTGAAGACTGTATCTTTCTCTAACAAACACAACGGCTTAGAAATTCTCGAGAAATCCTTGATAAACCTTTGGTAAAAACCGGCATGGCCTAAGAAACTTCTGACTCCTTTCACATTAATTGGGGCCAGTAATCTTTCAATTACGTCTACCTTTTCTTTGTCAACTTCAATTCCTTTCTTTGAGGTCTTGTGACCTTAGATAATTCCTTTATTGACCATAAGATGACATTCTTCCCAATTAAGGACAATATTTGTCTCTTCACATCTCTTTAGTACCTTAGCCAAATTACTCAAACAGATATCATAAGTGTTACAAAAAACAGAAAAATCATCCATTGAAACCTCAACAAAATTTTTGACCATATTAGTAAATATTGCCATCATGCATCGTTGAAAAGTTATAGGTGCATTGCATAAACCAAAAGGCATTTGCCTAAAAGCAAACGTACCGTATGGACAAGTAAAGGTTGTTTTATGTTGGTCTTCTGGGGATACAACTATTTGGTTATATCCCGAATAACCATCTGAAAAACAATAAAATTCATTACCTGTCAGTCGATCTAACATCTGATCCATAAAAGGCAACGGAAAATGGTCCTTCCGAGTGGCTTTGTTTAACTTTCTGTAATCAATACAGATTCTCCAACCGGTAATATTTCTTGTTCGAATTAACTCGTTACCCTCATTTTCAACAATCGTGATTCCACCTTTCTTCGGCACACACTGCACCGGACTTGCCCACGAACTATTTGAAATAGGATAGATGATTCTTTCATCTAGCCATTTGATCACTTCCTTTCTCACAACTTCTTTCAGAATAGGATTGAGCCTCCTTTCCCTATCAATTCTAGCTCTTTCACCTTCTTTTAAAATGATTTTATGCATGCAAAAAGAAGGGCTTATACCTCGAATATCAGCTATGGTCCAACCAATTACTTTCTTAAATTTCTTTAGAACAACAATTAATCGCTCCTCTTAATCTTTTGTCAGTTCCGCTGAAATAATCACAGGAAAAGTAGAACAATCACCTAAATACACGTATTTCAAATGGGAAGGAAGTACCTTTAGTTCGAGTTTAGGGTTCTTCGATTGACAACTTGGGTTGCACAAATTCTCTGACTTCCAACTCTAACGGTTCAAACCATGTGGATTGAATATGATTTCTCGAATTGGCTTTCATGAAAACCATGTTTTCTTCACCTTCTTCATACTCCAAATGGTCAAGATCTAAAGCTTTCTCCAATGAATCTTCTTTAAAATTACTTTCCAAAGAAACAAAGGTTTCTATCTCTTCCATAACTGAACACTCCTCAGTCGGATCGGGAAATTTCATTTCTTTAAGAATATTAAAGGTTACCTGATCGACTTGAACTCGCATTGTGAGTTCACCTTTCTGCACATCAATTAACATTCTTCCCCTGGCTAGGAAAGGTCTCCCAAGGATAATTGGTACTTCCTTATCTACTTCAAAATCTAAAATAATGAAATCAGCAGGAAAAATAAATTTATCGACTCTTACCAAAACATCCTCAATCTTTCCTTCGGGATTTGCTAAAGATCGATCCGCTAGTTGAAGCGTCACAGTTGTAGGTCTTACTTCACTTATCCCTAACATCTTGAAAATAGACTTAGGCATTAAGTTGATACTCGCTCCTAAGTCACACAAAGCTTTACTACAGTAAGATTCACCAATGTTACAAGGTCTAGTAAAGCTTCCTGGGTCTTTTAATTTTGGTGGTAGTTTGTTCTGCAAGAACACACTACACTACTTTTTCAAAGCAACAGTCTCATACTCACTCAGTCATTTTTTCTTGGACAGTATATCCTTCATAAACTTTACATAATTTGGCATTTTTTCTAAAGCCTCCACTAACGAAATATTGATGTGTAACTACTTCAGAACATCCAAAAACTTCTTGAATTGCACCTCCTGTTTCTGCTTGTGTTGCTGTAATCTTTGCGGATATGGAGGTGATGGAACTTTCAGTTGAACCGGACAACTTTTCTGAGTAGGTAAATCTGTATCCAAAGAAGATGTTAAAATATCTGAATTCACTAGGTCAGGGTTTACCTTGTCAGACTTTGCTGATTCTAATTCCTTTGGTGTAGGAACTTCAACATTTGGTTGACTCTTCTCAACGGGTTTATCTTCGACATCAATCAATCGGGGTTCTAGAATTTTACCACTTCGCAATGCCACTACCTTGATATGTTCTTTACCCAAATTTCTTGTATTCTCAGTATCGCTTGGTAAGGTTCCTTATGGTCTAATACGTAACTCCGTAGCTAACTGACCCATTTGGTGTGTGCAAGTGCCCACAGTCGTTATCAAGTAATAAGTAAGTATCGAGTTATTGTCTCCACAAGGATTGTATTTGCGCTAAGTCACTTAATTTGTAAAATTATATTAACAATTTGGTAAATAAAAACACAATATAGTTGAGAAGTGGTGATTAAAATATATTAAACTAAATGCAATGATCCCTAATACAAATTATCCTACGTATGCAAACTATATGAATGAAATAGATTTTAGTAAAATTAAACACAATTTGCAACAATTATAACATAAATAAACTAGGAAAATTACTTTAATTAAACTTAATTTATTATCATCATGCTTAATAATATTCGGAAAAACATTCCATGGCAACTCTATCTTTCATGAGTTTTGGAAACCAAATTAGGTCATTTCGGAATCCTTTACTTAGTAAATACGCATTTTACTGATCCTTATTTACCAAGGATTTCTTAGCATTCGTGTGAGGTAACAGGCACGTGTTAGGTTTGAAACAATTTAATCACACAAATTTAAAAACTATGCAGATAACAAAGCCTGGTTAGGGTTGTTATGCAGCCTACAATTTAATCGGGTTAGGATCTAAATTGAGCATGCACACTTCAATTATGCGTCCATTAGCTGTCCTCTGGTTAGGATCGCTCAGCTAATTCAGGTGCATTTCAATCACGTATGAATAAAATACAAACTTGATTTTAATTGAAAACATGATCGATTGAGGCACAAGCATTATAAGCATGAATCACATAAATATTATTTAATCAAAATAATCATCCTAACTTAAATAAAATTTAAGCTATCATTGTTGTAAACAAGAACATAGAACTCATAGCGAACATCTTGAAATTAAATTAAAGAAAAGAAAGATTAAACCCAATTCAGAGTGGCTGTCACCCAAGACTCTGACTGACGAGGCTCATTCGCTTCTTTGCGTTGCTCCTTTGCTGATGGTTCTCCGAGGTGGCCGACCAAGGGCTCTTTATGAGGCTAATTTGCTAAAATCCTTATGCAAGGATGATGATAGGTGTGAGATCTAAGAGATTTGAGAGAGAGGATGAGAGATGAGAGGGATGAGGGATGATTGAAAAAGTTAGAAATGAGCTCTTATTTATAGGTGAGGCAAGGGAGCTAGTTTGCTAAAATTAGGAGTGTCCATCCTTTGAAACCTCCTCCAAGAGTGGCCGGCCATGAATTGAGGAAATGTGGCTGATTTTTCCTTAATTTTTGGTCAAGTTGAATGCCTTCAGGTAAATCTCTGATTTCTTTAATTCTTCAAGGGTCTTATGTAATGAAACCAAAAATTGGTTTATAATCAGCCTTGTGCAGCCAAAAATTGGGTTGACTTGGTCCCCACTTTGGACAGTTTTGCAATTAGAATAAAACTCTCAGACCTTTCAAAAATAGCAGATAGTTTAGAGGACCAAATGAATTAATTTAACCACTTTAATTAATCAATTTAATTCATTAATTAAACCCAATTTTATTAATGAAATATTTAAAATGAATTATTAAAATATAACATTATATTTTATTATTAAATTTAATCATGCATGGCCCACTTCATAGTTTAAAAATATAATATGCTTAAATTAATATAAAATAAGCCATTTTATGCATGAAAACTATATAATAAAACATAAAATCACATTTTAATAATGTCTATGTCCTAATTTCATATTTTCACATATTTCATTAATTTATTAAAAATTACTTGGTTTTAACAACAATTTTAAGTAAAAGGTGATGAATTATATAGGAAAAATCCTATATATTTTTTCGTTTACAACTACTATAAAGCGATTAATAATAAAACAAATATAATAATGAAATTTAAAATAATAATTTGTACATCTAAGGCCTTAAGCCACGAATACTTAATCTCTTAAATTTCTGTTTCGAATAAAACTATTTGTTAACAGTACAACTCTTAAAATATTGCTAAGGATTATCTGTCTTAAAAATCCAGATTCTAGGGAGGTTATTTGTCTTCGTTGTTATTGATCCTAAGGCGTAGCCTCCAATAGTTCCCCATTCCTATGTGCATGACTCTAAAATTCTTATGATCCTTGATCTCTTTTTATCTAGCTTGGTCTCTTCTCCGAGTCCTCGATCAACCTCGCAAATCTTTCGAACATCAGTCAACTACATAAGTTTGAATGAACTTATTGAGTTCCTTTACTACGTCATAATTTAACCCTATTGTATGAGGGTAACAAATCTAAGATGAATAAAGCATAAATTTACTCCCTGTTCACTTGTGACAAGTTTACCTTATCAAGGTGGCGGACTCCACCTGATCCTCCAAGCTACTTGGATCACCATGAGACCTTCCTCTATTTGAACTCTCCACTTGACTGTATCCTAGATGCTTCACTATATTAGTGAATCCATTCCTTACTTCTCATCTTTCCTTCCTTACTCTTTCCCCCTTACATGGGGTGTTCGTCGAACTTAAATTGACTTGGATGTTCGCTGACTTCCCATTATGAACCCCTGTGGTATCCTTTTCAACTATTCATCCTAGGATTGTTAGGATATACCTTCTTTGGTGGACATGTTCGTAGAAGTCCTTCGCAGACTCTCTCTAACCACACCTTAGTCCAAGAGGACTCCTTGATACTTTGTGTTGTGTTGACTTACTGTAGCTCTTACCTTTTCGGCGAACCCATAGATTATCATTCCAGACTATGCGAGACTGTCATATTACTTACTTGTTTCCTTCCTATTGGGTTATCCTTTCTGCGATGTACCCATACTAGACTTCCCTCAATGAGGATTAGTATTAATAGATACACAGTCCCTTGGATAGTATTCTTATCCTAGGAAAGAGATTTCCTTCCTTTTTCACGAGATTTTTTTCTCGGGTACAACTTTATTGATCTCCCTTTGATGGTTTTTCATTTTGGATCATTGCTTGCAATCCTCAGATATTTCCACTATTCATTTTCATGAATAGGTCAGCTCTCTACTATTCTATTGTCTTTTAATTTTTGTTAGGTCTTCACCCATGCCTTATTGGCTTTCATCACTTTTGGCAGACTCCTTAAGGTTCGTTTGCCATACTTATGCTTTCTTTTGCCTCTTCTTCCACATGTGTGGTTTTACATTCTTGGCCCATAGGCCCATACTCCTCACTTGAGGTTCTGGCGGGCTTATTGCATCTACTCTATGGTAGAGTCTAGGGTTGTCATAGCCGATCTATGGTCTTATACCCTCCTTCATTGTTATTTGCATCCCCTTGGACTTACTCCTTGTTTACTGTCCCGCCAGACTATCTCTATTATGTGTATACTATCTTGATGGACTTACTTTATTCTGTGTTTACTGTCCCAGCAAACTATCTCTATTTTGTGTTTACTGTTCCAACAGGCTATCTCTGTTCCATGTTTACTGTCTTGGAAGACTTACTTGTTCTGTGTTTACTATCCTAGCAGATTATCTCTGTGGATGCCATGGAGTTTTTCATTCATGGTCTTATACTGCTTCGCCATCTTGACGTACTACCTCATGATGCCATGGACTATTACATCTATGGTCTTACCCATCATACCTGGCTGCCATAGTGATCTGCCATAACTCGGTTTAGTAGATTAAACTAGTTTTCACACTTAAAGAGCTTGAATACAAGCATTTTCATTACATTTTAGTTCAGTTTCTTTAGTTTTACTTACATTCAATAAAATGTGCAAATTGAGTCTTTTATTAACCTTAAGGGTCGACCAGAATGAAAAAAACTCAAGTCTACCTTCGATGTCATGACAAAGATTGAGGGTGTCGCGACAAACCCTTGGAGATGGCTGCAGAGGAGCATACTGGTTTCTATGTCACGACACAGGTCTTGGTGTGTCATGACATCGACTCTGGGACAAAAAATAAAAAAGGTAGCAGGGGCATTTTGGTCAGCTGACCTAGGGTTAAGGACAACGGCCACTAGAAAGCTATAAAAAGGCTCATTTGGCACATGTTAATGACACTTTTCATTAACCTAGTTTCTTTCTTTAGATTTAGTTTTGTTTTCTTTCTTATGTTTTGGAAACATGAAACTATACAAACTTTTTCATTCCCTTTGTAACTCAAATTCATGCAATTTCGTATTAATTCTTGTCAAAAAATATATAATAATTATAAAATAACTAAATTATACTTAAATTATTAACATTTTGAATTTTAATTAATTTTATAATAATTTTTGATTTGTTTTTGATAGATTCACAGAAAGGACAAAAATTGGCTCGGTAGACACTGCTGGAAGCAAAAAACTGATAAATAATTTTGAAGCACCGAAGCGAATTAATTTTTCAGCCTAAGACAGTCCAAATTATGAATATTAATTCATAATATAATTAATTTTAATTTTCATCCAATTTATTTTGGGTTAAATAATTATTATTAATTAATTATGAAAGGAGGCCCAGTTTTGCTAAACCGAGAAGACCAATCCAACCGAGCAATGGGCTGCCCAAAACCATCCTACATCCTGACCCAATCAGATTGTTTAGCTGATTATTTCACTTGCAAAAAAAAAATCCTTGAAGCTTCCTTAAAATTGCATTCAAACCCCTCCACTATTCAAGCCTTTGTAGATTTGCCCCTAGCTAAATTTAGCAAGTTTGAAAGCTTCAAACTTGCCACATGTGTGGTCGGCCATGGGAGAGTCTATGGCTGATGATTTTTGCTATTCTTAGCAGCCTCTCCAACCTATAAATACCCCCTTGGATTCTCATTTCAAACACACCTCTCATCCTTTCATTTCTTCACTTCTCTAACTTTCTCTCTTCAAAACACTTCATTTGTTCTTCTTCTTCCCTTCCATTCCTTTTCCAATTTCCCCTCTTGGAAAAGAGCATTTCAACCACCATTGGAAGTAGCATACAAGTGCTTGTAGAAGCCTCAGTTCAACAAGAACAAGTGGAGAAGGAGGAGCAGATCTAACTGTCAAGCTACTAAGAAACACCAGATTTGATTCTAGTTCCCTATCCTTTAATTTTCATTGTTGTTATGAATATGTCTATGAATACTTGTGATGCTAATATGTTTAATTTAATTAATATGTCTTAAATTTAATTCGTGTTAGGTTGATTACATTTTGTCCACTTAAGTTATTAAAATTGTGTTTGTGTTGTTATAGGCCTTGGTAAGTTGTTTGATTAAGTTAAATCATTAGTAAGTTATTCTTGCATTATAATTGAAAGGTAACTAATGAATTAATTATTTAATCGTGTTGAAATTGTAATTAATTGACACAATACTTATGTTTAATCTTTGAAGGTAGCAGAGGGTTAAATTAGAGACGGTATTAGACGATACATTAGCCTTGCATAACTTGCAGGATTTTTGTGATTAAGCTATTTCAAGGTAGGAATACATTATTACCTCACATAATCTTTTATGTGCTTATGAAGATTGATTAAATGTTTGAATTGGCATTGGGAAATGTTCAAGAGATTAGTTAATTTAATAAGTATGTATGACAGTAGTTAGCAAATTACCGAGTTGCCGTAAATTTATTCGTAACAACATGAACATGAGTTTAGTAATTCTAAGTTAAGAAGTGTAATTAATCTAACACAAATATGTCATCTTGATTAAAATCATCTTTTGAAATCGTGCATTGGAACTTTTATTTTTATTTTATTTATTTTACTTAGGTTAATTTAGTTTTTAATCACTTCCTCAAAATCAAAATATTTTTCTTTACCAAAGTGTTTTTATTTGCATTCATAAATAACTCTTTTCACAGTTCTTGTGGGTACGATAACTCGACATTTACTTGTCACTTTATTACTTGTTACGGTTGTGTACACTTGCACATTTCCATCATTCCAAGTTTTTGGCGCCGTTGCCGGCGGTTGTGTACACTTGCACATTTCCATCGTTCTTGTGTTTGTTTTTGGTGTTTATGAGTATTGTTCGAATTATCAATTTACTCCCCATAGACCCTAATATTGAAAGAACTTTTTGGCAACGAAGGAGACAAGCAAGTCAGAGAAGGAGGGAAGAGATGAACTACGAAAATCCAAACCAAGGAAACGGAGCATACCTTACCCAAAATCCTATCCTTATTGCTACTAATAGGGATAGATATCTAAGACAATATGCCATGCCAGTGTATCATTATCTTAATCCGAGTATTAGGAAACTCCAAATCGAGACACAATAGTTCGATCAGAAGCCAGTCATGTTTCAGATGCTTCAAATAGTGGCCCAATTCAGTGGAATGCCTACCAAAGATCCTCATCTTCACTTAAGACTGTTTATGGATGTGAGCGATTCTTTCAAGTTAGCCGAAGTACCCGAAGATGCACTACGATTAAAGTTGTTCCCATATTCGCTAAGTGATAGAGCTCGAGCCTAGTTGACCTCATGCCACCAAATTCCATTTCCACATGGCAAGAGTTAGCAGAAAGATTCCTCATGAAGTATTTCCTGCGTAGCAAGAATGTTAAGATGAGGAATGAGATTATTACTTTCTAGCAAATGGATGATGAGTCCTTGTATGAGGCATGGGAAAGGTATAAAGAATTATTATGGAAGTACCCTCATTGCATCCAAATTGAGATGTTCTATAATGGTCTTAATGCTCACACGAGGATGGTAGTGGACATTTCGGCTAATGGTGCTCTCCTTTCAAAGTCTTATAATGAGGCTTATGAAATAATTGAGAGGATTGCCAGCAATAATTATCAATGGCCAACCAATCAAGTAGCATCAGGAAGACGAGTCACTGGATTACATGAAGTGGATGCTCTCACTTCACTTGCATCTCAGGTTTCTTAAATGCTTAAATATTTTACCAGTAATGAGTGTAATAGTTTTGCAGCTCAGCCACCCAATCAATTTGAAAATATAGCCTGTGTCTGTTGTGGGAAGGACATTTGTTTGAAGAATGTCCATCAAACCTAGGATCCTTGTATTACATGGGTAATTAAAACCATAATCAAGGAAGGAAAGGATTGCAATCCAATTTCTATAACCCATATTGGCGAAACCACCCTGACCTTTCTTGGAGTAACCAAGGGGTTGGAACCAGTAGCATTTACGCCCAACCTAGACCGACCTAGCCATCTTTTTTTACCCAACAAGTTCAGAAGAAACATCTAACTAAAACTTCCAATGTCTTAGAAAACTTATTGAAGGCATACACAGCCAAAAATGATGCCTTAATCCAAAGCCAAGCAGCCACATTGAAAAACCTAGAAATCCAAAATAGGCTAACTTGCTATTGAATTCAGAAACCGTCCACAAGGTGCTTTGCCTAGTGATCCGAAAAATCCAAGAAATTCTTGGAAGGAGCATTGTAAAGTATTGACATTGAGGAGTGGAAAGACATTAGAGCCCAACACTGTCAAAGTTGAGGAAGAACTAGCTGATGCTCAAGACTCAGTGGAAGTTCAACCGAGTGTTGAGACAGTAACTGATAAGGTAACTTCTAAACCAGTTAATTATGATAAACTAACAACTTTGTTAGATGCAGAATTGCCACAAAAGATGAATCAACCAGTTCCAATAAAGAATCCTCCACCTCCTTACCCTCAAATACTTCAGAACTAGAAGTAGTAAGTCTAATTCAAGAAATTTCTAGACATACTAAAGCAACTTCATATCAACATTTCGTTGGTAGAAACACTTGAAAAGATGTCGAACTACGTCAAATTCATGAAGGATATCTTGTCTAAAAAATGAAGACTTGGAGAATTCGAGACTGTAGCCTTGATGAAGGAATACAATGCATATCTTCAAGACAAACTACCCCCAGATTTGAATGATATACTATGCGATTTGGGTGCGAGCATCAACTTGATGCCCATGTCCATATTCAGAACGTTGGGGATAGGTGAAGTTAGACCTACTATGGTTACACTTCAATTAGCATATCGATCTTTACCACATCTAGAAGGAAAAATCAAATATGTATTAGTACGTGTAGATAAATTTATTTTCCCTGCTGACTTTGTTATCTAGAATTTGAAGTAGATAAAGAGGTGCCAATAATCCTAGGAAGACCTTTCATAGCAATTGGAAGCACCCTTATCGAGGTGTCAATTTTTGTTTGATTGATGCTTGGCTTTTGACTAAGGGAACGAAATTTAAAAATTTTGAATACAATATAAAATCGTTCCTTGATCATTTTATTTGGGTGTCCATAAATTTCTTGTGTCATCTCAAAAAGGTAAGGCCAACTCATACTTTTGATCCTGGCATTGATTCAGCATGTCCCTTAAAGTTCAGCATCTATGGTGTCACTAAACCCTTTACTTTTAGTGAAGGTGACACTTTGAGAAGCGCGAGTTGTCCTTGTATTTCTCCTACATTTCAGGTTAGTTTGAGTAAAGAGCTACGACTTTACTATCTCTCCAAAGAGATGAGGTTTATGTTGATTGAAAAAGGTACTGGTCAAACCGATCCACATTCATCCATTCATGTGGGAAAACAAGGTGAGTTCTCTGAATCCTTTAAGACTCAACCAACCCCTTTAATCGTTGATGGAAACATTGTTGATGTTTTGGTTTCTAAAATGCATCCGTACCTTGATGAGGTTTATCGTTCTTTTTTGATTAGTAATGGATGGCTTGAAGATGAAGAGAACATTACTAACAAAGGTTGTGTTGTTGATGTGCATTCATTGATCTATGGAAAAACCACATGTTTAAACAAGGCTGTGCACATAAAACTTGTGATGTATGAGTGTTTGATTGATATGTATGCCCTATTACCAAATTTGGATACTCAACTTGCAAAGGTAAAATTTGTCAATTATTTTGAATTCGGCAATTGTTCAAGTGCTCGAGTATACACCAAGACTTCGAAAAGGAATTGTTCATTCTTGATTCATCATTTTATTACTCCTTGTCTTTATGATGATGACAATATTTTCTTGTGTCAAGCTGTGAATAAAATTTCGGATAGTTCCTCCTAGTTTAACCTTCATTGTGTCACTAATTTGTTTTATTCTTTTGTAGGTGACAATGTAAGGTGGTACCCTTTTAAAGAGGGAGGGCTGATTTGTGATCTTGAGAAATTTTATTCGAGCAAGTGGCCCGATTTGAGGACAAATCGTCTTCAAGTGAGAGGGTATGATGCGATCCCGATCGCATCATGTTTTGACACAACTCGCCGACATCAGAATTGGCCTAAACTTGAAGGGCCCAAGTGCAAGATGAAACATCTCTTAGGCTTGATTGATTATTGGGCCAATGTTTTTAAGGACTTTTTAATTCAATATAGTTTTATTTAAATTAATAAGTTTGCATATTTTTAATTTTAGACTTGCACTTTGTGTGTTCTGGATTTAATAAAGTTAGGCATTATGTAACTTCCATGCTAGTTAAGTATGCATCATAAATAATGACATGCATTATGTAACTCGCATGTTAGTTTAAGCCTGCATCATTAAATTAAGTCTTGCGTTAAGTAACTCATTTGTTCATTTAGTTTACATTTCAAACCATGCATTTAAGAATCTTAGTTTAATAAATGAGTTGCTTTTGATTAATCTAGTTACTAGGATTATTTATTGATGCATGAGTTTAAGTTTATTTATTTTTGCTTATTTAATTAACTAGTTCTTGGAATAATTGATGCGTATGTTTAGTTCATTTATTTAAGTTAAGTATTTATTTTTGATATGTTTAATTAGTGTTTAAATATATTTAATAAGTTCATTTTAATGTGTTTATTGTAGCTATCTTTTCAGCTTACAACCGTTACATTTCAAAGCTGTTACAACTTAATTCAAGTGACTTTTCAAGTGTTTTTTGGATAAAAAAGAAGGAGCTATTACAAAAGGGGTTTTATACATCATTTAAGGAGTTTTAAAGAGCGTTATAACACCTTTTAAAATTCGGCAGCAACCCTTTCATCTACTAGTTGTTTTTGCTCTTTCAAAAGATTAAATCAAGCATTCAAAACACCATTAAGGAGATGGTGTCTATTTGGCTAGCCAAGGGACAATTCAAGAGTCATCTTTCAAGCATTCAAGGACATTCATTTAGCTGAATTGAAGTGAATTCAATGATGGAGTTATTTGGTTCAAGAATGTCAAGAGACTTGAACTTTATTTCAGCTTTTAATTAGCACATTAAGATGAATACTTGTGAATATTCGGCTACTCTATTCTAGCACTATAAATAGGTAAAATCAGACTTTGTAAAATAAATTTTGACATTTGATTGCATATAATTATATCATTTTGAGAGATTTGCTTCTCTCAAATTTTGTTTGAAGACTTGTTGGCTTATCTACAAAGCTAGTGGCGTCAACTAGTTCTTTCTTTAAATCTGAACTTATCACTATCAATAGTGTGGCGTTCAAACCTTCATATCAAAGTTCCTATCTCCCTAGATAGTGGGTCGAGGTTTTATCTCATCTATCCAAAACCACTTAAGCCATCAAAGTCCTAGGTCACATTTCTTAATGTTGGTTCGTTCTTGCCGCTTGAGAACCATTTCTTTCCATTCCATCCAAAAACTATCAACTTTATTTTAATTCCTTTTAATTCCTTGTTAGCCGAACCTATTTTCAACACTTAGCCAATTTTAAACCTAACTTCTATTGATATTTCCCATAATTACCCAACTATAAACAACTTGCTATTTGGAACGATACTTTCTTGTCGACGATCGGGCAACAAAAATACGACTCGAAATCAAACACGAGGTCGGATTGTATCAGAAGTGTTAATGGATGATTTTTTAGTGTTTGGAGATACACACGTGATTGCTTAGACAATCTAGCCAAGGTACTAACGCGATACGAAGAAACAAACCTCGTACTTAACTGGGAAAAGTGCCATTTCATGGTACGAGAAGGAATTGTTCTAGGGCATCGGATAACGAGACATGGAATCGAGGTAGATAAAGAAAAGGTAGATGTTATTGAGAAACTCCCACCTCCAACATCTGTTAAGGGTGTTTGGAGCTTTTTGTACCATGTCGGTTTCTATTGGACAGTTATCAAGGACTTCTCCAAAATTGCTAAACACTTATGCAAATTATTGGAGAAGGACAAGATGTTCAACTTTGATGAAGAGTGCTTAAGAGCTTTCAATGATTTAAAGAGTCGGTTAGTTTTGACACCCATAATCGTCACACCAGACTGGGATTTTCCATTTAAACTAATGTGTGATGTAAGTGACTTCACAATAGAAGCTTTGATGGGCCAGCGAAGGAACAAAGATTTCCATCCCATCTACTATTCAAGTTAGACTTTGACAGGAGCTCAACTGAATTATACGGTAACAGAGAAAGAGTTACTTGCTATTGTGTTTGGTTTTAACAAGTTTCGATCTTATCTTGTAGGTACCAAAGTGACTGTCTATACGTACCATTTGGCAATAAAGTATTTAATTGCGAAGAAAAACTCTAAGCCAAGATTGATTCGATGGGTACTTCTACTCCAAGAATTCGATCTAGAAATTCAAGATCGAAAAGGGGTAGAAAATCAAGTAACATATCACTTCTCCAGATTGGAGCCGCAAGAAGGGAATTCTCCACTTATACCCATTCAGGAGACATTCGTAGAGGAACACATACTGAAGGTAAATCATGTCCATAATACCCCTTGGTTTGCTGATATTGCTAACTATTTAGCTTGTGGTTTGATTCCGATTGATAAGACATATAATTAAAAGAAAAAGTTCCTTCACGATGTGAAGTACTACTTCTAGGAAGAACCATATTTATTTAAAAAGTGTGCAAATCAAATGATCAAGGGATGCGTAGAAGAAGATGAAGCACTACTTTGAAGGTACACAAACTGTAGCCAAAGTATTACAAGCCGTATTATTTTGGCCAACGCTATTAAAAGATGCGTATGCTTATGTAAAGAGTTGTGATCGATGCCAAAGGGTTGGAAATGCCACCAATAGAAATGAGATGCCCCGAACAAACATCATTGAGGTAGAATTATTCGATGTTTGGGTATTGACTTCCTTGGTCCTTTCTCTCTGTCTTTTGGTCACAAGTACATATTGGTAGCAGTAGACTACGTATCTAAGTGGGTTGAGGCCGAGGCATATCTGACGAACGATGTTAAGGTTGTGATAAAGTTTCTACAAAAGCATGTGTTCACAAGGTTTGGAACCCCGAGAGCTATCATCAGTGATGAAGGGTCCCATTTTCTGAACAAATGTTTGAAATGCTTACTCGATAAACATGGAGTGAAGCACAAGGTTGCCACAGGTTACCTTCCGCAGATGAATGGGCTAGCTGAACTGGCAAACAAAGAGATCATAGGCATATTTGAGAAGGTAGTTTGCCCGAACCGACGACATTGGTTCAAAAGACTGGATGATGCTTTATGGACCTACAAGATAGCATACAAGACAACTTTAGGGATGTCACCCTATAGGTTGTTCTTTGGGAAAGCCTATCATTTGCCCTTGGAGTTAGAACACAAACCTTACTAGGCTTTCCAACAACTCAAATTGGATTTAAATCTTACTAAAGATAAACAGATGCTTCAACTCAATGAGTTAGAGGAGTTTTGAATGTTCTTATACGAGAATCTCAAACTATTCAAGGAAAGACTTTAAAAAGATGGCATGACAAGCACATTCGAGTTTGAGAATTTGAAGCAGGTCAGCAAGTCTGGTCATTCAATTCTAGATTAATGTTCTTTCCAGGTAAGTTAAAATCACATTGGTCTGGTCCATTTACGATTCACCAAGTTTTCCCATATGGAGTTGTCGAACTTCAAGGTAAGGGAGGTAATTTTCGAGTCAATGTTCAACGCTTAAAACATTACAAGAGGGTTAAAATGGAGCGAGATACAATCTCATTCATTTTATCATATATGTAATTTTTCTTGTTTTTTGTTTTAAATAAATTATTTAGGGTATATTTTTGGGATTAGTATGTTTAAATAAATTCTTTCCAGGAGATTGGAACTTAAGCAGGACCGCTTGTGACCCCTCCAAATCTTTCCTGGGAATTGATTTTAACATAATCTTTTGAGAAATTATTCCCTAAATGAAAAAATAATTTTTAAGTTTTTCAAATAAAAGGGTCAATTTTGATCCAAGTTTTAATTGCAACTCAATTTTCAAATTTTCTTTAAGTCTAGGTACTTAATTGAACTATATTCAAAATATGGTTGCTCTTTTGTAAGTATTAGAAATTAGATGCCTCTTTTGTAAATATTTTCAAAGACATATAGAATAAATGTTTTTAATTTAATTTAATAAATAAGATGATAATAACTAGTATATAATTATATTTATTATAATATATATTAATTATTATCAACTTTATATAGAATTATGATTAGTTTAATTTGATCATATTTTAATTAATAGTTTTTATTTCAATAACTTAATAGCAAATAATAGTTTATATTAATTATTAATCGTTATTAACTTTGTGTAGAAATAGAACTTAGAATATTTTAACTATTAAATTGTTCTAAGAATTCTAATTCAACTCCTACCCTCTTCACTATAAATTCCACCAACCTTCTCCATCATTCACCATCCATCAAACCAACCTCCATTTACTCGTTCCACCATCGATCCTTGCATCCAAAAACCACCAAGTACCGCAACTCCTAACCACCAGAGTAGTGCCGCCCAGCAGCCCTTTTCCTACAGTAACTCCACACGCATGTTGCTACTACCACTCACGCCAGGCTTGCTCCCAACTCCAGCTCGCGCGCTCCAACGCACTAGCCTTGCTGCTCGGTCGACGTTGCTGCCTGCTACCCACACATCTGCTCACACCAAGGCTGTGTGCTGCTACCATTCCTTCCTTGTGTCGTGCGCACCCTTGCATAAACCAAACACCCATTGTCAAATTTAAACAACACTTCCACCACATTTAGCCTATAACCCTTCTAGGTCATCCCTCAATTAAATTCTTTCGTTTCTAATTTTATTTATTAAGTTCTTAATTTCTATATAAAAGTGGTAAGACAAATTTTTCTCATAAATTTCCATTTTATTTAATTATTTAATTATTCATTTTATTGAATTATTAATATTTTATACTAATTAAATTTTTGAGAAAATATATGTTTCCACCTTATGTTCAGGTCAATCATGCCTCGCAAGAGAACTCATGCCTCTATCCAAATTAACGAATCAAAAAAATAAATTTCATTGTGAATAAGCCAAAGCAAGATACGAAAGTGTTTTCAAGAATCAACAAATGCACCCTGAAAAAGGCTTTACACTGAAAGAAAACAACTATATCAATTTCATGGCGCGCATTCGACAAATTGCTGAAGCTCTCAATTGGGAGATGTTTTGTGAGAAAAGACTAAGTGTAGATGAGGAATTAGTTCTTGAATTTTATGCAAATTTGACCTTAAGCGAATTGACAGAAGTTTTTGTCCGAGGAATCAAGGTACCAATCAGCTCAACCTGTAACACCCCCTACCCGTATTCGTCGCCGGAATAGGGTACGAGGCATTACCGGAATTTACCAAATTAATTTTCCATTATTATGAGTTAATTACTATTCATTTACCTAAACATATCATGACGTCCTTTAGAGGGGTCTCCAAAGCCCAAAACATACTTCAAGACCAAACCGAGATTAAATCAAAACCATAGGGAATTTTTCGCAAAATCCCAATTATTTTATGAACTCAATATAATACCTTTATAAATATCCAACCTTCTATGCAATTTTAAGACCGAGACCAATCCAAACCAACCAATCCAATTCAATCAATTTGATACCAGATCGTATTTCTATTATAATTATACCATTTAGCATATTCATCACTCTTTACTTTAATACATATTCATTAAATGAGTTTTGGCATTTATATAATCATCAAACCATATACATGCCATATAAATCAAAAAGGAAATTTATAAAAGCTACCGAAGATAATCTGGATAGTGTGATCCTCAGTGTTGATCTGATCCTCCGTATATTTTCACGTCAATCTACAAGAGACATTGGATAAACTCAAGTAAGCTTATAGAAACTTAGTAAGTTCATAGGCATAAAACATAAATCTTACCAAACATTCATACACTTATACATTATACACCAATACTAAGTTTACCTGTCAACTACAATCATTGGTGAGTCCCCTAGTATAAACTCACTACCACTTATCCATTTACTATAATTCTTTTGGGCCCATTTGTCACTTACAATCCTTAATCAAATTAGGGAACAGTTACGGAAAATTGAGTACTTCACTTCCACTTTTCCATAGTATAACTATGGTCTTGGGTATGATCACTTATCACTTTCCGAAGCCGTAGCCCTGCCACGGTCTTACATCACATTTATCACTTGTCACTTGTCACTGAACAAATAAGTGTAGCTAAAGCTACCACTTATCACTTGTCACTTGTCACTGATCAGATAAGTGTAGCTAAAGCTACTAATTATCACTTGTCACTTGTCACTAATCAGATAAGTGTAGCTGAAGCTACTACTTATCACTTATTACTGATCAGAAGTACTCAAATCCGACGTTCTGCTCAATTTGATCATTTATTTGGCTTTCACATTGTTATTTTATTCTCAATTCATCAACAAATATATCTCATCATACATTATATAATTCATGAAATTAAGATTTAATCATTAAATTTTAGCCATATGAACTTACCTCGGTCAATTTGCAGAATTTGTGAAAGTTCAGGGACTAATCAACTACTTTTTCTTTTCCTCGACTTGCTTCGGGTTCTCAATCTATCATTGTAAAATCATTCACTTATCAGTATTGACTTCACCTTCACTCTATTTCACATCCTTAATGTTTATAACCCACTTATAAGTAACATTATCTATAATTTCACTATTTACTTATGTATATTCAATGTTGTCCATCTGTATCATAGTCACTAAATTATTTTTATCTTGAGCTAAAGAACTTCAAATTAGGATCCACTAATTTCCCTAAAACTAGACTCACATCTCTTCTGACCATAAAATTTTTCAGAATTTTTGGTCCAGCCAATAAGTACATTTTATTCTTTAAATTCACCTCTATTCTGCTATCTGACAGTTCTGACCCTTCTTCACTAAAAATTAATTATCTCCTAGTACAAAATTTAGATGATGTTACAGTTTATTTTTCTTGAAATTAGACTCAATTAGGATTTTAAATATATAAATTTAAGAACCTAATTATTTTTCTTCAATTTTTTATGATTTTCCAAATTTAGAACAGAGGAACCCGAAACCATTCTGACATTGTCTTACAAAATTTATTATATCTCATGATTTACAATTCCATTGCTTACATTGTTTCTTCTATGAGAAACTACACTCAATAAGCTATAATTTTATATTTTATTCATCCTATAACTATATTCCCACATATTTTGGTGATTTTTCAAAGTTAGACTACTGTTGCTGTCCAAATCTGTTTTAGTACAAAATGTTGATTTCCATTTTGCCCCAAATTTCACAGTTCATACAATTAAGTCCTTGCTCAATTAACCCCTAAATTAATCTAATTTTTCTCAATTATTACTTTTCCTAGTCATTATAAGTTATTTCACAACTATTGAAATTCAGAATTTCCACATAAAACCCTAACTTCAAACTCTTTTACTATTAGGTACCAAACATTCACTTTCTATTCAATTCTTTCAATAAAATCAGTATATAAACAATTTAAAGCTCTAATTCCATGCCTAATAATCATATACTTCCAGCACATATTCATAGCAACTTTCAATTTCTTTCATAGAATAAAAAACTAATGAATTCAGCAAGTGGACACAAAAACACAAAAAATTCAAGAAATAATCAAGAATTGAATTTACTTGCAGCAAAAATATGAAAAACCGGCTTAAGGAAGCCCTTCTATGGTGTTTTTGCTGATGAGAATGTAGAAAAATAAAGAGAAATCTAGATAATTCCACTTTAATCCTAGCTTTATTAAGTAAATTTTGCAATATTCCAATTTTGCCCTTAATTCTCCTTATTTTCTTGCTGATTTCATGCCTTTGCCGTCCAACCCAAATAGAACTTGGGTCTATTTGCCTTTTAAGCCCTCTTTCTTTTATCATTTAAGCTATTTAATCATTTCTCATAATTTTGCATTTTTTACAATTTATTCTTTTTGTTCAACTAACTATCGGAACTTTAAAATTTCTTGACGAAACTTTAATACTAACTTTTTAACACTCCATAAATATTTATAAAAATATTTATAAAATCTTTGAGGTCTCGATAACTTGTTTTCGATTCTAATTATTTTAATATTTATTTCTAGTACTCTATTCACTATTTCAAAAATTTTCCTAACTTCACATTTAACTTATACTCACTAAATTAATAATATTTTCTACTCATTTGTCGGATTTAGTGATCTTGAATCACCGTTTCTACACCACTAAAAATTTAGGCCATTACACAACTGCTATTAATGAATTATTTAAATTACCTAATTTCGAAGATGGCAAATATGCTTCTTTGATGAGAAATATTGAGGTTGAAAATTTGCAAGAAATTCATGAGGAACTTACAGTTCATGGTTCTAAGTGAATGTGTCAAAGCAAGGAATTCACACTTGTCGCAGAGAATATTTGACACCACTAGCGAAGGTATGGTTCTATTTCATTCGATTTAGCTTTATGCTTATTTCACACGGGACTACAATTTCATTAGAGAGAATGGTCTTATTATACTCGATTTTAACTGTAAAGACCATTAATGTGGGAAAAATCATTCTAAGAGAAATGCAAAATTGTGTCGCTAGACGTTCTGGCCCAACTTACTTCCCCTTTCAGCTAGGGCACAATCACAGATTGGGACGTCTACCGAATAGATGGAGACTCTTTTCTCCAGTAACGATTTGAAAAGAGCGAGGATCCCGAAGAAGAAGAAAAAGATCTCACAGAAATCAAACCAATGCAGTTAGCTGAAATCCTTGATAAGGCAGAACCAATGGAACCAGAAACTGAACCTAACATGACAACCTCAATGTTCAGAACTCAACCGCCTCGCCCAGATCTTCGAGATGAGCTGTCAAAGTTGATGGACATAATGCAACATATGCAATGGCAGCAACAAGCTTACTGGAGATATTCAAAAATATGGTATGACTCAATGAGAAGCGCTCTTACGAAAATATTCAATTACCCGTTTATTTTTGTGCCTAAGTTTCCAGATTTTATATTTGAACCATGGAGTCCACTATCAAAGAGGCAACGAAGCGATTCATGCAAAAATAAAGATGATGGAGCAAACGATGAGTCAGATTCTGAGGGATCTGTAAATAAATAAGAAAGAGGGGGTCTTTACCTTATGTTATTTTCTTTCCTAGGTTATTTTAGGATTAGGATCTATTAGGATTTTTAATTTTTTTGCATAATAAAACAAGAGATGGAAATCATGAATAAAAATGAACAAGTTTTAATATAAGAAGTGTGGCAATAGATATGTACATGTCTAGGATTGGATCTAAAGAGAGTTTGATACTTAAGTAGTCAAATTGACTCACCTCCTCTTTTCTAGAGTCCTACCTGGTGTATAGTATCTATTCACTTCCAACAATGAGGACATTGTTCATCTTAAGTAAGGAGACTGAAAAATTGAAATTATTTCCTCTCGAAATAAAATTTTCTTTTAATTATGATTACGTTATATTTTGTTCAAAAATATGAAATTTTGTTAAGTATGCTAAACTTCAGTATGAATAAAGTTCTATTATTTCAAATAATTCTTATGTTAGCTGAATTATGACATATCTTAATAAATTATTTAAATCATATCATAAAACTTTTAGTTCCTTAGGAAAGCTAGGCATGCATGAAAGTTTAAGTCTATAGAATTGACTTAGTAATTTCTTGAGGCGAAATCCTAAGAAGCATGGAATGTTGAAAATGATTTAGGCAACTTTTTTTTGGACCATTTGAGCCTTTCAAGCCAACCTTAATGAATTTTTATCCTTTGAAACCAAACTTTGAGACTATATAGTCTAATTTTATTTGAACCTTTGCAATATTTAGCCATCACTTTTCTCTTAACTATATTTAAATTGTCTCAAACACTAGGCTCAGTACTACTGAGAATATTCTTTGAAAATAAGTTTAGGGAAGTTGAAAAGAAATATCAAATGCTGAAAAAATTTTGTAGTACATACATCAAAATGCTCATGAAAAAGAAAAGAAAAAAAGAGAGAGCATATGTACTCGAAAGAAATAGATGTACAAAAGAGCATGTGAAAGCAAAATAAGTTGGTGTATTGAAAGTAATTATTTCGAAGGTCCAATTCAAGTTGAGTCTAAGGGTTTTAGCCTGAATTTATCTATCTTTTACCTACCTTTAGCTTAGCCATGTTACAACTTGTTTAAAAGACCTATTGATTCAAGTTTCTGTGCTACCTACATTAGTGGAGAGAAATTGTTATGTTCAACATATGAAAGCATAAATTAAACTTGATGATTGCAGCTTAATCTTAAATAAGGGAATAAAATTGAATTGGTAGAGATTTAACATGTCTTTATTGAGTAAGCATTTAGTCTAATTTTGCTATCATAATAATAATTGATATTAATTTGAATGACATGTATACTTAAGTAGCATAAATATCAAAATTCTTGTTCTTGAGCATAAGTATACTAAATTCATAATTTTGGGAAGAATGTTGTTCTGAAGAAAATTTTCAAAGGTGTTTCCGAGAAATTCTTTTGAATTTATGCATTACTCGGGACAAGCAATGAATTAAGTTTGGGTGTGTGGAAACACAAAAATATACACACTTTTTCATGCCTTTTTAACTCAAATTCATGCAATTTCTAGTAATTCTTGTCGAAAAATATATAATAATTATAAAATAATTAAATTGTACTTCAATTATTAACATGTTGAATTTTAATTAATTTTATAATAAATTTTAATTAATTTTATAATAAATTTTGATTAATTTTGATTGATCTTTTCAAGATTCGCACAAAGGGAAAAAATTGGCTCAGCAGACACTACTGGTGTAACAGCCCGATTCTGGGTCTAGTCGGAACAGTGGTTTCGGGACCACAAATCCGACGAGGGAAAATATTATTATCATTATATTTTTAAGGTCTATAATTTCACGGAAAAATTTCGTAAAAATTTCGTTCGAAAATTTTGACGTTTGGGCATTTAATTTAGTTAAAAGGACTAAATTGTAAAAAAGAGCAAAAGTTGAGTTCTACACCTTAAAGGTGTCTAATTGTTATGAAATTTTAAATTGGAGGTCCTTATGTGGTAATTAGACCATTATCAAATTGATGGACAAAGATAGACATAAGAAATGGGTGAAATAGATTTTTTTAAATGGGGGCATTTTAGTCATTTGGTAATAAAAGAATAAAAAGGGAAAAAGATGGCAAAAATCATCCTCTTCTCCATAAGTTGCTGCCAAAACTTGGAAGACACCATAGCTAGGGTTTCTTTGATTTTTCAAGCTCATAGTAAGTACATCTTAGCCCCATTGTTAATGTTCTTTGCATTTTTGAAATCCTCGTAGCTTGGTTTAGCTTATTCTATCAATAATTCATGTTAGGGTTTATATTTGGAAAAATACCCATAGGTGAAATGAGTTTATTTTGCTGTTTTATGGTGGAACATGAAACTAGAAATTATGTTAAACAACTTTTGCTAAGTGATTTTAAGCAAAAACGAGTAAATCGACATAATCGGTAAAAATATTTATTATTCATAAGTGTATGTTACAGTGAGAATTTGATGTTACCATAGAAGGGAAAAGTGTTCAGCATGTTGTAAAACATAAGAATAAGGTGTGAAATTTAATTTTCGAGCTTGGGGACAAAGATGCAATTATGCAAAAGTTTAGGGACAAAATTATAATTTTATAAAAGTTGAGTCGAAGCTTGTTTTAATAAATGTGAATATTAAACAAGCTCAATTTTCTATTATAGATCAAGAAAGAGGAGAAATCAACCTTAATCGGGGAAAAGAGAAGATTGAGGATTAAATTGCAAAATCTTTACATTTTGTATCGAGGTAAGTTGTATGTAATTATTATATTGTTATAATTATTTTTGTTATATTTCGTAACAATATACGTGAAAGGGTTAATATTATAATGTTTTTTGGACAAATTATAAATTTATTTGAGTAAAGATTTGAATAAGGTGTCGATGAACACGTGCGTAGTACTGTGTGGAGGCTACTACGTGTATCGATAAATAATGGTCACATGTGAAGGCTACTATGTGTACCAAAAAGCTTTAAGCACGTGTGTAGTACTGTGTGAATGCTACTACGTGTATCGGTAAACTACGGTTACATGTGTAGTACTAAGTGAAGGCTACAATGGGTACAGAAAAGCTTTGGTCACATATGTAATACTATGTGAAGGCTACTACGTGAGCCGTAAAACTTGATCACGTGTGTAGTACTATGTGAAGGCTACTACGTGAACTGTAAAACTGATCACGTGTGTAGTACTATGTGAAGGTTACTACGTGTATCGAATGATAAAAATAATATGAGTAGTACTGTGTGAAAAGCTCCGAATATTTTTTTAAACCGTCATGATGATGAAATATGAGTATGTGATCGGAATGTAATAAGTTGTGAAAAGTGATTGAAGTGATGAAGTTTGTGTTGTGTTATAAAATAAATGGTTATAGTGCCATGTGAATAAGGAATATTGGAATAGAACAGATTTGGACAGTGACGGTGATGTTAGTTTGAAAAATCACCAAAAACTATATAAATTGATTTAGAGGCTAAATAATATATTAAATTGAACCTCAATGAGTCTATTTTCATATGGAAGAAACAAAGTAAGCAAATGAGTTGTATATTTGGGGATATTTAAACTTTATTGAGACAGGGTTGGATTGATTTCGAAATCCCCTGTTCCAACTTTGGAAAAACACAAAAAATTTTAAAAAAATTATTATGGCTTGAAATTTACATTCCTATATTCCTTAATGAATATATTTTTATGAGAAAGAAATGATAACATTTTTTGAATTTTGTACAAAGAGTTAAATAAATTTTAGTGAAGAGAGGTCAGAAGTGTCAAACAGTGAAATAGGGGAATATTTATAGAATAAACTGTACTATTTGGCTGAACCAAAATTTATGAAACTTTTATGGTAATAATTTATATGAGTCTAGTTTTAGGTAAAATTTACGGATCTTAATTTGGAGTTCCGTACCTCCAGATAAAAATAATTTAGCGACTGTAACGTAGAAAAACAGTTTGCTGGAAGTTGACTAAATGATAGATTTATGTGTGGTATAAATTATATAATATATGGTATTATTTTAGAAATTTATTTATCAATTACATACATGCTTACTAAGCTATAAGCTTACTCCTCTTATTTTTTCCTTTGTTTTATAGTGATATTAATCAGCTCGAGAATTGGACGGAGTCATAACATCATCCTCACTATCATCATCAACTCTTGGGTTTTTTGTAACCAATCCTTTTGAAAAATGACATGTATAGATGACTTAATGCAATGTAGTATAAACTAATATTAATGTGGTTTGGTTTAAAATGTTAGTATCTAATAATTGACGAATTATTTTCCTAAATCTATTGTCCATATAGTTTAGGATGTTATGAATGGATTAATCGTGTCTGAATATATGATTGTATTTGGTTGAAATATTGATGTTGCTTGAGATTGTGTTTCAAAAATTTGCAGGAGGAATTGAATATTTATGAAAAGAAACTATGTCAAAATTTTTGTAAAAAAAAAAATTGATCGTTTGATAACACTTCTTACCTTGTTTCAACGATGAATACTGGTACGAGGTGTTATATTTTAGTGGTTTCAGAGCTATGGTTTAGCCAGTTCTCGGATTAGTATAATTTGTGTAAAAGTCTATCTATACATACCATTTAAATATTGTGATAGTGAGATGATTTCTAACAATTTAAAATTTTGTTTTATATAGTAAATGAATCTTGATCGAAGTGTGACAGATGATGTTGAAAGTAACGCGCCGGCTCCCGCACAAGGGATCGCGCATGAAGAAAGTAGACATGAGACACATAGTCAGGATGAGGCTCGGCAAGCTTTCCTTCGAATGATGAGTAATTGGTATGCTGAATTTCTTCGTCCAAATCCGAATGTTCAACCCCCTCCACCCCCTCCTATTCCTGAACCGATTCCCGCAGCTCCACAAAATGTTGACTTGGTAAGATCAAGTAGACCTCCTGTTGACAAAATCTAAAAGCATGGAGCTGAAGATTTTAGAGCTAATATAGATGATGACCTACAGAAGGCAGAGTTTTGGCTTGAAAATTCCATTCGGGTATTTGATGAATTGTCTTGTACTCCCGAAGAATGTTTAAAGTGTGCAATATCTTTGTTAAAAAATTCAGCGTATCGTTGTTGGAAAACATTGGTATCTGTGGTTCCGAAAGAAAGGGTTACGTGGGAATTCTTCCAGGATGAATTCAGAAAAAAATACATAAGCCAACGGTTCATCGACCAAAAACGCAAGGAATTTCTCGAGTTGAAGCAGGGCCGAATGTCTGTGGCTGAGTATGAAAGAGAGTTTGTTAGATTTAGTAAACAAGAATGTGTACCCACCGAAGCTGCTATGTGTAAAAGGTTTGAAGATGGTTTAAATGAAGACATTAGAATATTTGTTGGGATGTTGGAACTGAAGGAATTTGTAGTATTGGTTGATCGAGCTTGTAAGGCTGAAGAATTGAATAAAGAAAAGAGAAAAGCTGCAATGGAGGCTCGAGATACAAGGAAGCGGCCTATGAGTAAACCATTTGAAACTCAGTCAAAGAAGTCTAAAGAGATGAATCCTAGAGTGACTACTTCAACTGGATATCCACGTCGAGACCAGGGAAAATTGTATTTGGGTTCCGAAGCTTACGCTACATCGGTATCAAGTGTGGGTAGTATGAAGCCTAGTAGACTAGAGTGTCAGCATTGTGGAAGACAACATCCTGGTGAATGCTGGTTAATTAGCCGGGCTTGTTTCAAGTGTGGTTCTCGACAACATTATATTAAAGATTGCCCTGAGAAAATTAAAGAAGAAAAATTTTAGAATGTTAGATCGAGTGATACTGTTAGCAGAGGTAGACCGTCGAGAAACATCGGAACTAGAGATAGTGGTAAAAGTGGAATGAAGGGTACAACTACAAAATTAGAACCTCGAACACCTGCTAGAGCTTATGCCATACGTGCTCATGAGGATGCATCATCTCCCGATGTGATTACTGGTACATTTTCTCTTTATGATATTGATGTTGTTGCCTTAATTGACCCTGGGTCTCCTCATTCATATGTATGTGTGAATTTAGTATCTAATAAAAATTTGCCTGTTGAAAACACTGAATTTGTGGTAAAAGTATCAAACCATTTAGGCAAATATGTTTTAATTGATAAGGTTTGCAAGAATTGTCCTTTGACGATTCAAGGTTACTGTTTCCTGGCTAATCTGATGCTCTTACCATTTGATGAGTTTGATGTTATCTTGGGGATGGATTGGTTGATTTTGCATGATTCCAAGGTAAATTGTAGACAGAAAATCCTTGAATTGAAATGTGGAAATGGTGAAATTCTTCGGGTTGAAGCGGAAGAGCCGAATAAATCGCCTATAGTGATTTCACACATGTCAGCCCAGAAATACATGAGAAAGGGATGTGAAGATTATCTTGCTTATGTGTTGAATACTGGTATAACTGGGTTGAAGCTTGAATCAGTGCCGGTAGTTTGTGAATTTCCGGATGTATTTCCAGAGGAATTGCCTGGGTTACCTCCGATTAGAGAAGTTGAGTTTGCTATTGACTTGTTACCTGATACTGCACCGATTTCTATTGCTCCGTATCTGATGGCTCCGACTGAGTTGAAAGAATTAAAAGCTCAGCTACAAAAATTGACAAATAAAGGATTTGTGAGACCGAGTTTTTCTCCCTGGGGTGCTCCTGTATTATTTGTGAAAAATAAAGACGGCTCTATAAGACTTCGTATTGACTATCGTCAGCTCAACAAAGTGACTATAAATAACAAGTATCCTTGGCCGAGAATTGATGATTTGTTTGACTAACTAAAAGGAGCAACAGTGTTTTCAAAGATTAATCTGAGATCTGGTTACTATAAGTTGAGAGTTAAGGAGTCCGATGTGCCAAAGACCGCTTTCAGAACGAGGTATGAACACTATGAATTTCTGGTAATGCCTTTTGGTTTAACTAATGCTCCGACTATTTTTATGGATTTGATGAATCGAAATTTCCGGCCGTATCTGGATAAGTTTGTGGTGGTGTTCATAGATGATATTTTAATTTATTCTCGAGATGAATCCGAGCATGTAGAACATTTGAGAACTGTGTTGCAGATTCTGAGGGAGAAGAAATTGTATGCTAAATTCAGCAAAAGTGAGTTTTGGCTTCGTGAAGTTGGATTCTTGGGACATATAGTTTCAAGTGACGGTATTTGGGTTGATCCGAGAAAAATTTCAGCAATTGTGGATTGGGAACCACCAAAGAATGTGTCTGAGGTTAGAAGCTTTCTGGGTTTAGCCGGGTATTACCGACGCTTTGTCAAGGGATTCTCAATGATTGCTTCTCCTATGACTAAGTTGCTACAAAAGAGTGTTAAGTTTGAGTGGACCGATAAATGTCAACAAAGTTTCAAGAAATTGAAGGTATTATTGACGGAGGCACCAGTGTTGGTACAACCTGAGTCAGGGAAGGAGTTTGTAGTTTACAGTGATGCATCATTGAATGGTCTTGGATGTGTGTTAATGCAAGAAGGCAAAGTAATAGCTTATGCTTCGAGACAGCTGAAACCGCATGAGAAGAATTATCCAACGCATGATTTAGAGTTGGATGCCATTGTTTTTGCTTTAAAGATTTGGCGCCATTATTTGTATGGTGAGAAGTGCCGAATCTTCACTGATCATAAGAGCTTGAAGTATTTAATGAATAAAAAAGACTTGAATTTGCGAAAACGAAGATGGCTTGAGCTAATAAGAGACTATGAGCTAGTGATTGATTATCATCCCGGAAAAGCTAATGTGGTTGCTGATGCTTTGAGCAGAAAATCTTTATTTTCTTTGAGAGCTATGAGTACGAGATTAACCTTATCTGATGATGGTTCAATTTTGGCTGAATTGAGGGCTAGAACATTATCCCTTCAGTAAATTCGGGAAGCTCAAAAGAATGATAGTGAATTGCAAGCTAGGAGAGCTCAATGCGAAGCAGGTGTTGACTCAGATTTTTGAATTAGTTCAGATGATTGCCTGATGTTCCGGAATAGCGTATGTGTACCGAAAAATAATGAATTAATTCGGACCATTTTATGTGAGGCACACAGTGGTGATTTGTCAGTTCACCCAGGTAGTGTAAAAATGTATAATGATTTGAAGAAATTGTATTGGTGGCCGAGCATGAAAAAGGATATCTCGGAATTCGTATCAAAGTGTTTAATTTGTCAACAAGTGAAAGCTGAACATCAAGTACCATCGGGTTTACTCCAACCAGTAATGATTCCAGAGTGGAAATGGGATAGCATCACGATGGATTTTGTGACAGGATTACCTCTGACTCTAGGGAAGAAGGATGTTATTTGGGTGATCGTTGATAGATTGACAAAGTTGGCTCATTTTATACCGGTACGCATAGATTACTCACTTGATAGGTTGGCGGAGCTATATGTTGCTAAAATTGTGAGATTGCACGGGGTGCCTAAGTCCATTATATCGGATACAGATCCGAGGTTTACTTCGAGGTTTTGGATAAAGTTGCAAGAGGCCCTGGGTACAAAATTGAATTTTAGTACTGCATTCCATTTGCAAACCGACGGACAATCTGAAAGAGTGATTCAAGTTCTTGAAGACATGCTCTGGTGCTGTATTTTGGAATTTGAAGGTAGTTGGGAGAAATATCTATCATTGGTTGAATTTGCTTACAACAATAGTTATCAGACGAGTATATGAATGGCACCGTACGAAGCATTATATGGACATAAGTGTAGAACAACTTTGTATTGGACTGAGCTCAGTAAGAATCAGATTCACAGAGTTGATTTGGTGAAAGAAACTGAAGAAAAGGTAAAAGTAATTCGTGACTGCTTAAAGGCTGCTTCAGATCGACAAAAGTCATATGCGGATTTAAAGAGAAAAGAAATTGAGTTTCAAGTGGGTGATAAAGTATTCTTAAAAGTATCTCCGTGGAAGAAGATTTTGAAATTTAGCCATAAAGGAAAATTAAGTCCACGTTTTATTGGACCGTATGAAGTTATTGAAAGGATTGGACCCGTAGCTTATCGGTTAGCTTTGCCGGCAGGGTTGGAAAGAATCATAATGTATTTCATGTATCGATGTTGCGACGCTATCGTTCAAATCCTTCAATATAGTTTCTCTTACTGAGATTGAAATTCGGCCAGATATGACTTATGAGGAGGAACCGATAAAGATTTTGCCCCGAGAGATCAAACAGTTAAGAAATAAAAGTGTAGCCTTAGTGAAAGTGTTGTGGAAAAAACATGGAATGGAAGAGGCTACGTGGGAACCGGAGGAAGTTATGAGGAAACAGTACCCAAACCTCTTTTCTGGTAAGATTTTCGAGGACGAAAATCCCTAAGGGGGGAGAGTTGTAACAGCCCGATTCTGGGTCTAGTCGGAACAGTGGTTTCAGGACCGCAAATCCGACGAGGGAAAATATTATTATCATTATATTTTTAGGGTCTATAATTTCACGAAAAATTTCGTAAAAATTTCGTTCGAAAATTTTGACGTTTGGGCATTTAATTTAGTCAAAAGGACTAAATTGTAAAAAGTGCAAAAGTTGAGTTCTACATCTTAGAGGTGTCTAATTGTTATGAAATTTTAAATTGGAGGTCCTTATGTGGTAATTAGACCATTAGTAAATTGATGGACAAAGATAGAAATAAGAAATGGGTGAAATAGTTTTTTTTAAATGGGGGCATTTTAGTCATTTGGTAATAAAAAGAATAAAAAGGGAAAAAGATGGAAAAAATCATTATCTTCTCCATAAGTTGCTGCCAAAACTTGGAAGACACCATAGCTAGGGTTTCTTTGATTTTTCAAGCTCATAGTAAGTGCATCTTAGCCCCGTTTTTAATGTTCTTCGCATTTTTGAAATCCTCGTAGCTTAGTTTATCTTATTCTATCAATAATTTATGTTAGGGTTTATATTTGGAAAAATACCCATAGGTGAAATGTGTTTATTTTGCTGTTTTATGGTGGAATATGAAGCTAGAAATTATGTTAAACAACTTTTGCTAAGTGATTTTAAACAAAAACAAGTAAATCGACATAATCGGTAAAAATATTTATTGTTCATAAGTGTATGTTAGAGTGAGAATTTGATGTTGCCATAGAAGGGAAAAGTGTTCAGCATGTTGTAAAACATAAGAATAATGTGTGAAATTTAATTTTCGAGCTTGGGGACAAAGATGCAATTATGCAAAAGTTTAGGGACAAAATTGTAATTTTATAAAAGTTGAGTCGAAGCTTGTTTTAATAAATGTGAATATTAAACAAGCTCAATTTGCTGTTATAGATCAAGAAAGACAAGAAATCAACCTTAATCAGGGAAAAGAGAAGATTGAGGATTAAATTGCAAAATCTTTACATTTTGTATCGAGGTAAGTTGTATGTAATTATTATATTGTTATAATTATTTTTGTTATGTTTCGTAACAATATACGTGAAAGGGTTAATATTATTGTTTTGGACAAATTATAAATTTATTTGAGTAAAGATTTGAATAAGGTGTCGACGAACACGTGCGTAGTACTGTGTGGAGGCTACTACGTGTATCGATAAATAATGGTCACATGTGTAGTACTAAATGAAGGCTACTATGTGTACCGAAAAGCTTTGAGCACGTGTGTAGTACTGCGTGAATGCTACTACGTGTATCGGTAAACTATGGTTACATGTGTAGTACTAAGTGAAGGCTACAATGGGTACCGAAAAGCTTTGGTCACGTATGTAGTACTATGTGAAGGCTACTACGTGAGCCGTAAAACTTGATCACGTGTGTAGTACTATGTGAAGGCTACTACGTGAACTGTAAAACTGATCACGTGTGTAGTACTATGTGAAGGCTACTACGTGTATCGAATGATAAAAATAATATGAGTAGTACTGTGTGAAAAGCTCCGAATATTGTTTTTAAACCGTCATGATGATGAAATATGAGTATGCGATCGGAATGTAATAAGTTGTGAAAAGTGATTGAAGTGATGAAGTTTGTGTTGTGTTATAAAATAAATGGTTATAGTGCTATGTGAATAAGGAATATTGGAATAGAACAGATTTGGACAGTGACGGTGATGTTAGTTTGAAAAATCACCAAAAACTATAGAAATTGAGTTAGAGGTAAATAATATATTAAATTGAAGCTGAATGAGTCTATTTTCATATGGAATAAACAAAGTAAGCAAAGGAGTTGTATATTTGGGGATATTTAAACTTTATTGAGACAGGGTTGGATTGATTTCGAAATCCCCTGTTCCAGCTTTGGAAAATCACCAAAAAATTGTAAAAAAATAATTATGACTTGAAATTTACATTCTTGAATTCCTTAATGAGTCTATTTTTAAGAGAAATAAACAATAACATTTTTGAATTTTGTACAAAGAGTTAAATAAATTTTAGTGAAGAGAGGTCAGAAGTGTCAAACAGTGAAATAGGGGAATATTTAGAGAATAAACTGTACTAATTGGCTGAACTAAAAATTCTGAAATTTTTATGGTAAGAATGTATATGAGTCTAGTTTCAAGGAAAATTTACGGATCTTAATTTAGAGTTCTGTAGCTCTGGATAAAAATAATTTAACGACTGTAATGCAGAAAAATAGTTTTCTGGAAGTTGACTAAATGATAGATTTATGTGTGGTATAAATTATATAATATATGATATTATTTTAGAAATTTATTTATCAATTACATACATACTTACTAAGCTATAAGCTTACTCCTCTTATTTTTCCTTTGTTTTATAGTGATATTAATCAGCTCGGAATTGGACGGTGTCAGAACATTATCCTCATTATGATCATCAACTTTTGGGTATTTTGTAACCAATCCTTTTGAAAAATGGCATGTATAGATGACTTAATGCAATGAAGTATAAACTAATATATAAATGTATAAAATGTGGTTTGGTTTAAAATGTTAGTATCTATAATTGATTTAATTATTTTCCTAAATCTATTGTCCATATAGTTTAGGATGTTATGAATGGATTAATCGTGTCTGAATATATGATTGTATTTGGTTGAAATATTGATGTTGCTTGAGATTGTGTGTCGAAAATTTCCAGGAGGAATTAAATATTTATGAAAAGAAACTATGTCAAAATTTTTGTAAAAAAGAGAGAATTGATCGTTTGATAACACTTCTTACCTTGTTTCAAAGATGAATACTGGTACGAGGTGTTACAACTGGAAGCACAAAACCAAGAAGAGATTTTGAAGCATTGAGGCAAATTAATTTTTCAGCCTAATACGGTCCAAATTATGAATATTAATTCATAATGTAATTAATTTTAATTTTAATCCAATTTATTTTGGGTTAAATTATAATTATTAATTAATTATTAAAGGAGGCCCAGTTTTGCTAAACCGAGAAGATTGATCCAACCGAGCAATGGGCTACCCAGAACCGTCCCACATCCTGACCCAATCAGCTTGTTTAGCTGATAATTTGGCTTGCAGCCCTTGAAGCTTCCTTAAAATTGCATTCAAACCCCTCCACTATTCAAGGCTTTATAGATTTGCCCCTAGCTAAATTTAGCAAGTTTGAAAGCTTCAAACTTGCCACATGTGTGGCTGGCCATGGGGGGAGTCTATGGCTACTGATTTTTTCTATTCTTAGCAGCCTCTCCAACCTATAAATACCACCCATTGGCTACTCATTTCAAACACACCTCTCATCCTTTAATTTCTTCACTTCTCTCTCACTTTCTCTCTTCAAAACTTTTCATTTGTTTTTCTTTTTCCCTTCCATTCCCTTGCCGATTTCCCCTCTTGGAAAAGAGCTTTTCAACCACCGTTGGAAGTAGCATTCAAGTGCTCGTAGAAGCCTCGATTCAACAAGAACAAGCGGAGAAGGAGGAGCGGAGCAAACTAGTCAAGCTTTGGAGAAACACTAGATTTGATTCTAGTTCCCTATCCTTTAATTTTTATTGTTGTTGTTATGAACATGCCTATGAATACTTGTGATTCTGATATGTTTAATTTAATTAATATGGCTTATATTTAATTCGTGTTAGGTTGATTGCATGTCATCCACTTAAGTTATAAAAATTGTGTTTGTGTTGTTATAGGCCTTGGTAAGTTGTTTGATGAAGTTAAATCATGATTAAGTTATTCTTGCATTATAATTGTAAGGTAACTAAGAAATTAATTATTTAATCATGTTGAAATTGTAATTAATTGACACAATACTTAATCGGTGTATGTTTAATCTTCTAAGGTAGCGACGGTATTAGAAGATACATTAACTTTACATAACTTGTAGGATTTTTGTGATTAAACTATTTCAAGGTAGGAATACATTCTTACCTCACTTATTATTTTATGTGCTTATAAAGATTGATTAATTGTTTGAATTGACATTGGGAAAAGTTCAAGAGATTAGTTAATATAATAAGTATGTATGAGTAGTAGTTAGCAAATTACCGAATTGCCGTGAATTTATTCGTAACAACATGAACATGAGTTTAGTAATTCTAAGTTAAGAAATGTAATTAATCTAACACAATTATGTTATCTTGATTAAAATCATCTTTTGATATCCTGCATTGGAACTTTTATTTTATTTTATTTATTTTACTTAGTTTAATTTAGTTTTTAATCACTTCTTCAAAATCAAAATATTTTTCTTCACCAAAGTGTTTTTAATTGCATTCATAAATAGTTTTTTCATAGTCCCTATGGGTACGGTAACTCGACATTTACTTGTCACTTTATTACTTGTTGTTATTGTGTACACTTGTACATTTCCATCGTTTCAGGTTTCTAGAGTTTAGTTTATTTGTTTGTTATTTTCTTTCAAGAGATTGGGATTGGGGAATCATTCAACTCTGTGGATTTACACATAATATCAATACAATTAGGCTATTTCATTTACTCTATCTTGTCGTTTTCATTAGCATGCTTTCTCTTTACATCGATTATATATTGTTTATGAACGTCATGAGAAACTAATCCTTCTAGGAGGATTAGTGAGTGGAGGTATAATCTTTTAACTATTTTGTAGGGTTACTCAACGGATCAGTTGTTTGGAAAAGGCAGAACGTGAAACAAACCCCAGGCCTGACAACCCCGGGAAGTCATCAAGATGGGAATTAACCCAAAATTGGTATTGCCCATCCGTGAACACCTTAACCCCAAACCAGTTTGGACTGTGAGGTTAGAAGATAAGTAGTTATTGCTAACTCATTATGTTAGTGGAAAATCGGAAGATCCTGCTAGGGTAGCGACTAGTTAATTGACGAGAAACCCGAGACGACAATTGATGGAGACTACTAAAGCGAGCTAATCATCCATAATCAGATTTGATTTATTCTTCGTTTTTAATCTCTTGGATCTTATCTTTTTATGTTGTTTTTATTTTTATTATTATCAAAACCCCAAAAATATTTTATTCCATATTCTTCGTACTATAACTAAATTTAAAGTATTAATTAGATCTTTTAAAGCTTAGGCTAGAATTGGGTACAATCCTCAGAGTACTCACCCACTTCGTTATAAAACTATATTACAACTAAATCTGTATACTTGCAGATATTACCTCATAATTCTATATTTTATAACAGTTTTCACACTCTATACGTTAGTTCGTCCAGAGACGGTCACAAAGAATCTTTCATTTATTGTCTTACACTGTTTCCCTTTATCATGTACAATGCTGCCATGATATCTTTCATCCATGGTCTTTCGCTACGTACCACATGTTGGACTGCCATAGCATCTTTCATCTGTGGTCTTATACCATATACCATCGTCACGTTGTCACCCAAAGGACTTGTCAATACCGTCATCGCGGTAAATACCATTCCAATGTTTCAATTCATGAATCCTCCTTGTCACACTTTATGTTTTATTTATTTATTTGCGCTAGTTCATGACACTAGGGACTAAATAGCCTAGTGGTTAAGTGCGGGAATTTATTCCAAGTGCTCCCAAGTTCAAGCCCCCATAACATCACCTTTTTAATTAAATTTTTGACAACTTATGCTAGTGTGAACACCCTTGCTGTCCAACCCACATCTTTCCATACTTGGGAAGATTCTTTCCATGATTACAAGGTCAACATTCCCTTTTTTCTCCCATTTTCACTTAATTATCCCCTTTCCATTCCTTTGTCCCCCAAACATACCAAATTTCCTCCCTTACCTTACCTTGGTCGGCCATGCACATAGACATATCCATTTCACTTTTCTTTTCATTTTTCTCTCCTCCCCTCTCTTTTCCATCCACCATATTGTTCCTCTCCTTTTCTCTCTTTTTTCTTCCATTTCACCATCAAAGCCACTATTTTCTTCTAATTTCTTCTCCACCCCACCACCACATAAAGCTGTCACACCTCCAACTCACCACCTCTCTCTTTCGGCACCATCACACTGCCAACTTCGATTAGCACTGAAAACTTCCAATTTTCTTTAACCTCCTCTTTTCGTAATTGATTTCTTTAACCTCTTAATTTTGATTTTTTTCATAAAAATATTATCCCACATTCTACTTTTTTCTTCTTCTGTCTAACTTTTATTTTTACAATATGATTTTTCCCATTTAGTGGCGAATCCTCCTCTGTAATCAATATTTCATGAGAAGAGTTGAGTCATTTTCCTCCATTACTATGTAAGTATAGTCAACCCTCTGTTCTTGTTACACTTTCGCATATTATATTCATACATACTCAATTAAAACAAGGCTAACCATTTCAATTTATGGGTTTCTTTGAAATGCAAATAAAAAATCTTGGATTCGTACCCCCACTTGTAGAAATGTGCGAACAAGTTGAAGGATTACGTAAGTATCTCACTGAATCGAATAACTGAAGGATTATTTATTTTAGTAACCAATTCTAATAAGTGTGAATGGTTTTAACCTTAGAGGTTTGAGAATCAAACTCTCTCGTTAGAAGTTGGAATTGGGATCATTGCGAACGAAATTGCAAAGGTGTGGGGATTTATTTTTGTTAAAAATGGTTATTATCATATTGAATCAAGATAAATATATTATTTCAAATAATTAATTAATGTTTAAATAGTGGTAGCTGTCGTTACGTCCACCGAATTTAATCCCCTCAACCAATATTAACTGGTAATATAGAGTAAGTACGGAATCGTCCCACGAAGAAGCTCGTGTTAAACCTATTTGAAAAGAATTGAAGTCAAGTTAATATAAATGTATGCGACAAAGGAAAAATGGGGGGTTTTTTCTAATAATGCTCTTTGGTAACAAATAAAATGTAGCGTAAATTGTAAATGCTGAAAGATTGTCGAATTAAGAGGAAGAATGCTCAGTTAGTAACTCCTTAATCCACCTAGCACAAGTCCTTATCGTCATTTAATTATTTTAATAATCTAATCTAGCAACAAGGCTGAAGAAAATCACTTACGAAATGAATTCTTATCCCAAATAAATTCAAATTCAAATAGAGAACATTCATACTTGAATACCTACCCTTAATTTCCAATTAAAAGTGCGCCAAGTATTTAAGGATTTCACCTTGCGTTAATTAAAGAAAATCCTCCAGCGGCTTCCAAAATTAAATTCGAAGTTGCGTTAATTAGCAGCATGCTAATTTATTATCACTGATTCTAAGTTTAATTAAGAAATTCGATTACTTAATTACACTTAGATAATTATCAGAAATGTCCTAAATTAGGTAGGCGATCAATCTAATTAATTTAGAGAGAAAACTCCTTGAACAATAAAATTTAGCAAGAATGCTAAATTCGAATTTAAACAAATAAACCTTCAAATTTCCTGTACTAAGTTTCATAAGTGTCTAACTGAGCTTAATTAATTTAGCCACTCATAGCAATCGAAACGAAATAAAAATCAATTGTAAATAACATAAGTTGCAGACTGATCTTGGAGAAGAAAATTTCTCAAATCGTCGAGCTTCCCTTCTCTCGATTAGCTGAAATTCTGGACTGCTACTTCAATTTCTGATTCGGATTCTGCTGATTCAATTTCAGATTTTCCTTTACTCGAGTGCCACGCCTCTCTACTGCTGTGTGTTTTTCTCTGTTTTTTCGACTCTCCTTTAAAAGCTGCTGACCGCCCCTTTTATGGAAAAATTAACAGCCTCCAGCAAAATAAAAAATAACCCGTTGCATAAAAACAACTTCAGCCTAATAGAGTTCTACTTTAATTGAACTCTTCAAGGCTGATTTGATTTCCTTGAATTAATTGAAGTTGGCCACCGCTAGCAAGAAGGGAATTTGGGGAATTAAAAATAATTTCCTTGCTGATTTTGTCGCATGTTCGGCCTGCTGTACATCCAATTGGACCGATTTTTCCTCTTTGTCCCAATGACTTTTGTGGTAACTTTGGTCACTTCAATTTTATATTTTAATCATGTCAATTTAATTCTTCAAAACCAACATGTCATCAACCTTCATCCAGCAGTTTCTTATTCATGAATTTGAGTTTATACGGACATCATAATGTACTTTACCTGCACATGAAATAAAATGAAAATTAAATTGTTGAATTGGAGTGCAATTAAATTATTACGGCATAAAATGTATTAAATCAATTTAAGCTGAATTATAACTTAATTAACTAAAATTAATCAACAATTTAAATATTTTAATTGAATAAATTAAGCTCGAAATTGAACTTAACAAACTCCCCCATACTTAAGTTATTGATCGTCCCTGAGCAATCAAGTCAAAAAGAATCAAGAAGAATTTCAGAAATATCAAGTCTAATCAAGAATTGTTGCATCGCTCATCCTTGCGATGAATTTTGAAATCAATCAATCTAGATTTTGGTTTATTCAATAGAGAAAAAAAAAAGGAAATTAATCATGCTTCTTTGATCAATTCTCACCGGAAAGAATAAAACTATTAACACTCTTCACTCATTGTGTTTAGGCTAGTATAATGCTCTCAAATTGAAATCGACTGTAATTAACCACCATAAGCTTGCTTGTCCATCTTACCTATAACATAACACATAAAATTCCATAAATATAATTGAGGCTAAATAAAGGTTGTAATGAGGCCGAGGTAATGTGCAGTGGACGGGAGGAATTTATTTGGATGGTGGAGCTAATTTTCTTAGACTAGTTAATCGTCCGGAAGTCATCAATTCTCTTATTTCTCTTTTCTTCTTTTTCTTTTTCTTTTTAAACAATACAAGAAGATAACTAAATCAATCAGCCTTTCATCGTTTCCATATCCCTTGATTCAACCGATCCATCTCCTTGTGATCACATAACGCTTCATTCATTAAATTCACTCGAAAGGCTGCAACTTGCTGCTTCTTTCTAACAAAAATCAGCCTTTAATTTCCAACTAAACATCACCCCAAATTGGCCAACATATGTCGAAATTATGATGAACTTCCAAACTGAATTAACTAGCCTAAAAATGGTGGGTTGATTCAGGCTTTTGGCTCAATTTCTGGACGTACATAAACATTGGGAAATTAAGGCTTCAAAGTAGCTGACTAATTGGATTAATGTCAAGGTTGGCTTTTATAAGTAATCCTGGCTTAATTCCTATTGCCTCTTAAATCATATTAATGGAAATCAAATGTATTACTAGACTTAATAAGATCTAAAGCAAGTTCTGGAGTAATTGATAGTTGATACAATAATCACACATGAATGAATAATAACCTCTCAAGTTGGCATAGATGTCCCAACTTACGCTCTAGGCTCAAATTCCTCACAAGGACCACATAATTGATCAACTAAGCAGAAAAATTTGTTAGATTTTTTAAACCAAAATCAATCAATTGAAAACAAAATTTAACCCAACCAATCGACATACAACCACCCCAATCAACTTGAATTCATAAAATACATCTTTATTCTTTTATTTAAATATTCTCCTAAAGGAATTTTAACAAAACTTATTCATGAAAGTTGCTAAAAACAGAACAAACATCAAATACGTAGAAATCAATGAATTGATTCTCCCCCATACTTAATGTTTGCATTGCCCCTAATGCAAAAGAAAATTTAAAATTACTAATGTAAAGAACAATATTAATGAAAAAGATGAAAGGAAACTTCCCTGAAAACGTGGGTTGCCTCCCACAAGCGCCTTTGTTATAAGTCGTTGGCTCGACATCACACTTTCTTATGGATCCTCAAGATTGATCTCCTCCAACCAAGCTGCTTGCTCCCCTTCATGAAAATGTTTCAACTTGTGACCATTCACCTTAAAAATTTTATTAGTTTCGAGGCTCCTAATTTCAATTGCCCCATGATGATGCACCTCGGTTATTATAAACGGTCCAAGCCACCTTGATTTTAACTTACCGGGAAACAATTTAAGCTTAGAATTAAATAATAGTACCTTTTCCCCTACCTTAAATTCTCTGCGAATCAGCTTTGAGTCACGAAATGCCTTCGACTTACCCTTGTAGATGACCGAATTGTCATATGCCTCCAAACGTAGCTCCTCCAACTCCTGTAGCTTCAATTTGCGTTCTTCACCTGCCAAACTATAATCCAAATTGCATTGTTTAACAACCCAAAATGACCTATTCTCAAGCTCCACGGGAAGATGACATGCCTTCCCAAAAACAACCCTGTAAGGCGACATCCCAATTGGCGTTTTGTAAGCCGTTCGAACAGCCAACAATGCTTCATCTAAGCTTTGACTCCAATCTTTCCTATTGGGCTTAACAATTTTCTCTAAAATTCCCTTAATTTCTTTGTTACTACTCTCAGCTTGCCCATTGGTTTGAGGGTGATAAGCTATCGATACTTTGTGGGTGACACCAAATTGTGCAAATAAGGCTTTCAAGGTTCTATTACAGAAATGTGTTCCCTTGTCGCTGATTATAGCCCTTTGTATCCCATATCTATTTAAAATGTTGGTCTTAAGACACTAGACCACAGTTTTACCATCATCGACCCTAGTTGGAAATGCTTCTACCCAGTTCGACAAATAATCAACACAAACAAGAATGTATAGATAACCGAAAGAAGAAGGAAAATGGCCTTTTTTACCTCAGTTTCGTCTTCCTCATTGCTATTTTGGACCTTCTTTAGTATCGATCTCAACTCCTTCCCACTTCGCAAGGTTATTGCACTGACATTATCCCTCGGATTTGCCATGGGCTGTGATGGTAATCGATTATTTACCTGTGCTTGTAAGTTACCAAGATTAACATCGGTCGACGAGGCTCTGGTTTGCAATTGCTTTATTGCCGATTCCAAAGACTGAAATCTTCCATCGGTTTCCTTCTTTTGGTTAGCCATCATCTTCATCATTTGTTCAAGCATGGAATGGGTCTTGGTTTCGGCACTCGGGTTTTGATAGGTTGGTTGTGACATATTATATGGTCGGGAATTTTACTGCTCAAATCCTGGAGGCGTAGCTCGGTTTTGATATCTAAAATTAGGGTGATCTCTCCATCCCTCATTATAAGTAGCCGAATATGGATCATACCTCATCTGATTTGGAAAGACGACGTTAGCTTTCCCCTTCCTGTAATGTCGGACACATATCTGTGGTATGTCCTTCTAAACAACAAATGCCACATAGTGAAGCTTTCGCAGTACCTCCAGTCATCAACTTACTTACCATAGCCGTTAAATTAGCTAATTGAGCCTCCATCATGCTCGACTGGCCTTCATCCATTCGTTTACCCAAGTCAGACCTCCTGAAATCGAATTGCTATGTATTTTGCGCCATATTAGCGATCAAATTTCGGGCTTGCTCAGGAGTTTTATCAACCAATGCACCTCCACTCACTGCATCGATCATTCCTCGATCTTGTGGTGTCAACCCTTCATAAAAATATTGCACTAAGAGCTGCTCACTAATCTGATGCTGTGGACAACTCGCACATAGCCGTTTAAATCTTTCCTAGTACTCGTATAGTGACTCACCTACCGGTTGCTTAATTCCACAAATTTCCTTCCTGATTGACCCTATTCTTGATGCCGAAAAATACTTCTCTAGGAAAGCTTTATGTAACCCTGTCCAAGTTGGGAATGAGCCTGGCGGCATATAATATAGCCAGTCCTTCGCCAAACCTTGTAATGAGAAAGGGAAGGCTCGAAGTTTGATTTGTTCCTCTTCAATGCCATCTGGTTGCATAGTTGAATAAGTAATTAGAAATTCATTAATATGACGGTAAGGGTCCTCACCTGGTAACCCATTGAATTTTGGCAATAAATTCAGAAATCCCGAATTAAGCTTTAATGGCCTATCAAGGGCGGGATACGTGATAGATGGTGGTTGCGCAGCCAAGTTAGGAGCGACCAATTGCTTCAAGGTCTGGCTGGCTATGTTGATATCCTCTGAAACGTTAGGCTCGTGGAAGTTGGGATATTCGGCTTGCCGATCAGTGATGTTAACAGAGTCTGTCGATGTTCGTCGTACGCTCCTTAATAACATCTACTAAATGGACTAATCTACCTGCAAAGACAAAAACAAAGAACACAAAGTAACTCCTGAAAATCAAATAGATTTGACTATGTCGCTTCCCCGGCAACGGCGCCAAAATTTTGTAGCTGTCGTTACGTCCACCGAATTTAATCCCCTACTCAACCAATATTAACTGGTAATATAGAGTAAGTACAGAATCGTCCCACGAAGAAGCTCGTGTTAAACCTATTTGAAAAGAATTGAAGTCAAGTTAATATAAATGTATGTGACAAAGGAAAAATGGGGGTTTTTTTTCTAATAATGCTCTTTGGTAACAAATAAAAAGTAGCGTAAATTGTAAATGCTGAAAGATTGTCGAATTAAGAGGAAGAATGGTCAGTTAGTAACTCCTTAATCCACCTAGCACAAGTCCTTATCGTCATTTAATTATTTTAATAATCTAATCTAGCAACAAGGCTGAAGAAAATCACTTATGAAATGAATTCTTATCCCAAATAAATTCAAATTCAAATAGAGAACATTCATACTTGAATACCTACCCTTAATTTCCAATTAAAAGTGCGCTAAGTATTTAGGGATTTCACCTTGCGTTAATTAAAGAAAATCCTCCAGCGGCTTCCAAAATTAAATTCGAAGTTGCGTTAATTAGCAGCATGCTAATTTATTATCACTGATTCTAAGTTTAATTAAGAAATTCGATTACTTAATTACACTTAGATAATTATAAGAAATATCCTAAATTAGGTAGGCGATCAATCTAATTAATTTAGAGACAAAACTCCTTGAACAATAAAATTTAGCAACTCAAGAATGCTAAATCCGAATTTAAACAAATAAACCTTCAAATTTCCTGTGCTAAGTTTCATAAGTGTCTAACTGAGCTTAATTAATTTAGCCACTCATAGCAATCGAAACGAAACAAAAATCAATTGTAAATAACATAAGTTGCAGACTGAATCTTGGAGAAGAAAATTCCTCAAATCGTCGAGCTTCCCTTCTCTCGATTAGTTGAAATTCTGGACTGCTACTTCAATTTCTGATTCGGCTTCTGCTGATTCAATTTCAGATTTTCCTTTGCTCGAGTGCCACGCCTCTCTACTGCTGTGTGTTTTTCTCTGTTTTTTTGACTCTCCTTTAAAAGCTGTTGACCACCCCTTATATGGAAAAATTAACAGCCTCCAGCAAAATAAAAATAATTCGATCTTATCCCCCTTTATCCTAGCTGAACCCGTTGCATAAAAACAACTTCAGCCTAATAGAGTTATACTTTAATTGAACTCTTCAAGGCTGATTTGATTTCCTTGAATTAATTGAAGTCAGCCACCGCTAGCAAGAAGGGAATTTGGGGAATTAAAAATAATTTCCTTGCTGATTTTGTCGCATGTTCGGCCTGCTGTACATCCAATTGGACCGATTTTTCCTCTTTGTCCCAATGACTTTTGTGGTAATTTTGGTCACTTCAATTTTATATTTTAATCATGCCAATTTAATTCTTCAAAACCAGCATGTCATCAACCTTCATCCAGCAGTTTCTTATTCATGAATTTGAGCTCATACGGACATCATAATGTACCGTACCTGCACATGAAATAAAATTAAAATTAAATTGTTGAATTGGAGTGCAATTAAATTATTACGGCATAGAATGTATTAAATCAATTTAAGCTGAATTATAACCTAATTAACCAAAAATTAATTAACAATTTAAATATTTTAATTGAATAAATTAAGCTCGAAATTGAACTTAACAAATAGTTATCTAAAAAGTAATTTTGGGCGAACACTTTAAGTGTTCATATGGATTGGTAAAAATTTGATAAAGGAGGATTTCAAGTAAGTGTTTCTAAAACATTCAGATCTATGATGAAATATGGGTTTGTGTGATATTTTCGTTAAAAATATTGATGTGTGATTTCCTTACACATGACAAGTGCTATATCGCGATTTGGATAATACATGTATTGTAAACATGATATTGCTACATTGATATTTTGATTCGTATGTGATTATAAATATTATGATTATGATTCACATGTTAACTATGCTACCGTTCTGCCTATTATTCGCATGTTAAGGATGCCACTGTGTTAAACTGAAAATAAATTTGATTCACATGTAAAACATGCCTATTGTAAAATCTTTTATAGTATGCCATATCACATGTATAGGGTTGGGATAATGTGTATGGAGGAAGTATCTAGTAGTATATCTGCAATTATCTGGTGGCTTGACCACAATATACTGTTCTGGTAGCTTGATTGTACTATCTGATGGCTTGTCCACAATATTGGTGAGTTATTTGAAGGACGAGTTCTAGGGAACTCATTATAGTGTGTAGCGGAGATGAGTTGGATCTGTTTTCCAAAATATCTACATTGATTTTGAAAAAAAAAAGTTGTATGAACATCATCATTATGCATTTTCATAAATGTGATTCTGTGAACTGAATATTGTATGAATATGATCTGTTTAATCTAATTTTGTCGTATGTTAATTTCTGTTATTATGAATTGCAACCCACACTGGGTTTTTTTAAGCTCACTTCTTTTTGTTCTGACCTTTCAGATAATAATCGAGGTTAGGATGGGCTCGGCTTTCAGAGGTGCTCTCAGACGTCTTCAGTAGAAACTTATTTATTTGGTACTTGATGTTGGGATGTGTTTTCATTTCTGTGGACTTTGGTTTGGAACTTTCTTTTGGACTTTGGATTTTGGATTTTGGTTTTTGGATGGTTTTTGCATGATTTATGTTAAATTCATCTCGACGATAATGTTTTTAAACACAATACTTCGATCTCAAAACTAGACGCTACTTACCCAACAACCTAGTATTTTACGATATACATATATATATATATGAAACCTATGTTTTCAAAATGTCCAAAACAAGTTTAGTATGTTAATTTTTGCTATGGCGTTTACTTGAAAATGATGTTTTCTAGAAACTATCAATACTAGAGTTTTCTAATTTAGACGATTTGACAAAATCTTTCAAATGGAAATTGTAGACGATATTTGGCTTTTCTTTAAGCGAAATGAAATAACGTTTTAAAAATATATGCGATTATTAAGGAAAAAGTGAAAATCATTTTCTACGCGAAAAACTCGACCAATGTGATCTTTGAGATTTGGCCATAACGTCTAGGTCAGGTTTTTGGGTTACATTTAGTGGTATTAGAATCCGGTTTAAAAACTTGGACTGTGGTTTATTTTTGAATATGCATGCATGTTTGTGAAAAAAGGGTATTTTGGGGAAAAATCCATGCCTTAGTTGAAACTTATTTTAAAAAAAGTTTTGATTCTGTTCTAAAAATTTGAGACTCCGAAGCTGGCCCAGATAAGTACCTACACCTTATTCAATCCTTATTGTGAAAGTATAGAATACTATAGATTATGAAACTCTAGATTCTGAAAACTATACTGTGAAACTTTAGATTCTGAAAACTATAGATACTGATACTATAGTGACGAAACGTTTACAATTGAAAACATTCTGAATTGATAATAAAAGCTCATTTCTAATTGTTAGATAAAACTGTATAAATTTAAGAATCTAATAACAAAAGATGAGTACTCAAGGCGTTTTTACTAGGGGTATGAGAGTTTGATATGGCCACGCCCCGGGAAAGCCCTTGGTTCAGCTCATCAAGCGTCATTTGCAATCTTTTGCAAGATGATCTTGCTCGTTCCAGCTCAATGGAGCTCAATTCGGCTAGATGCTAGCTCATTGGGCTTGATTCTCTTTTATTTAATTTCATGCATTTTAAGTTGCTGGAATAAATTTAGTTAATTTAATTTCAACTTATTAATATGTTTTAATTTGAACTTAATTAATTTTGTGTTAATTTTAATGCATATTAATTAGTACAACATTTTAATGTGTCTTAAGCTAACATTTTAAGTGCAGGTTTTTAAATGTGTCTTTATGTTTAATATGCCTTGGTTATGACTAGCTTTAATGTGTCCTAGCCAAAATGCATCATTTTAATGTGTCTTGCTGCTACCGATTTAAATGTATCTTAATATGACTTAATTTGCTGAATTAATTATTTCCAGGTACATGCATGAATCGGCATTGAAGAGAGCTACTGTTTCATTCTTTCATGTGACTATTCGTGGAGCTCAATGGACTATGAGTTGAATTAAATCCAACAGCTGCCTTTAGCTTCTCTATGCACTTTTTTGTGGACACCAAGGGCCGAAAGAGCTGGTGCTTTCTACTTCCAAGCTGACCGTCTAGCTCTTCAACAACCGTGAAAGCATTCACATTTGTTGGAAGATTCCATTCACATTTGTGTCCATTCGGTTATACATGTTCTTATTCAAGGGCTGTTTGTGTGCCCAAAATATCACTAAATGCTGTTGTTGCTCATTTAGCTGCCTAAGGGTGATTTAATAAAGTTAATTGAAGTCATTTTCCTGCTCAAACATTGAACTCTTCTAGCCTAAGTAATCAACTCATTTATTCAGCTAAATTGGAACATTAAGTTGCTGTCCAGTGTCGTCCCCTAGGCTTAGAAGATTTCAAAGGCTTGTACTTAGTAATTAAGTCTATTTCAGCTCATTATTAGCTTATTTAAGCTGAACAATTTTGACCATTCTACTAGGTTCTTCCTAGGCTATAAATACTTTGTAATCAGCTTGTTTTAGGAACTTTTTTGCCAAATTTGTTAAACGAAACTTTGTTTGTGTAAGGTTAACTTCCTCTCCAATTTCATACGAGTCTCAAGTGACTTATCTAGCGTGCTAGTGGCATTAACCCGAACTTGTTTCTGAACTTAGCACCAGCCTTTGGTGTGGCATTCAACTACCTTCTACCGAACCATCTTTCCACCTTAAACAATATAAGAATCAGGGTGACAATCATTATAGTGTTGAATCGTTCTTGACGTTTAAGTTCGGTTGTTTCAATTTCCATTTACTATTTCTATCTCAATATCTTGTTTGTTAAACCGAGCCATCCACTTATCATCCCTATTCTCATTTTTTATAGCCGTCCATACCTTATTGTTCTATATCTATTTTGAGCCTTATTCCATCATATATCATAGACTTAGCCAAATCTACAAATATCTTAAAAAAATCAAATGATACTTTCTCAAGATGATCGGGCAACTTAGGTGACTCGACTCAACATCACCGAGCCGGTTCACATCAGAGTTCATGGAGAGTAGGGTTTGGGAACCAAAATTGATTTGTCTACGTCGCGAGTGTGTACACTCGAGCCTGTGACCAAACTGAAGCTAATGGCTGGCCAGGTTGAAAATACACATACTATTAAGGAGGATCATTACGAGCCTACTGACGATGTTCTGTCACAGGGCATGCTTAGGGTGCTACAGAGTGTTGCTGGGGCCCAAAGTGGATTTGGAAATCATGGGACTATTATAGAGAGGCTCCGATCTAATCAAGCCAAATTATTTAAGGGCATTGCTGGGATGACCCCTACCATAGTAGAATACTGGTTAGAGGCTTCGAAAAGAATTCTGGATGACATGGAATGTACCCTAAAGAAGAAATTGAAGGGTACAGTGTCACTATTAAGGGATGAGGCTTATCGCTGGTGGTAAGCTGTTAAGAGGGGCACCTAGACTGAGAGACTAACCTCGGAATATTTTCTAAAGACTTTCCATAACAAATAAGTGGATAAGCATTACGTTGAGGCCTGTAGACTAGAGTTCATTGAGCTGAAATAGGGGGACAGATTTGTGGCTGAGTATGAGGCTGAATTTTTTCAGTTGAGTCGCTATGCCTAGTGAATGGTTGCAACTGAGCAAGATAGGTGTGTCTGATTTGAGAATGGGCTGCAATATGATCTGGTGGTGCTAGTGGCCCCTCATCAGTAAAGGATCTTTGAATCGTTAGTGGAGAAAACCAAGATAGTCAAGGAAGTGAAGCGTTCAGAATGCGAAAAGAGGGACAGAGCTAGAGTCTTTACAAAAAGAGATGTCGGTCCTACTGTACAAGCTCCACGACCTAATAAGCAAGCCAGAGACGATTGAACTAGGTAGAATGTTGCTACCACTAGTGATAGTGGGAGAGCCCAATATTGTGCTACTTGTGGCAAGAGGCATCCAGGTGAATGCTGGAGGAGGTTGGGTGCTTGCCTTAGATGTGGATGCTTGGATCACAAAATCAAGGATTGTCCACTTCTGAATGAACAGATTCAAGCACTGGATAAGAATCGTGTTCACAACCAGAGAGTTGGACAGCAACAGAGAGGTCAGGGTCAAGGTGCTAACCGAGCTGATGCTAGACAACCTGTATTGGTCTATGCAGCTAGACACAGAGAAGACTGTGATGCCGTTGTCGTCATAACATGTACCTTTATTGTTAATTTTCCACCATATTTTGCAATAATTGACATTGGATCAACCCATTCTTATGTTTCATACTTTATGACTGATAAACTGGGAGTTGAAGTAGAGGATACTGTTAGTAGTGTGACTATACTTATTCCATCATGATAATTTGTTTATGTTAACAAAGTTTATAAGCGGTGCCCGTTAGAGATTCAAGGTGAGGTATTTTCGGCAGACTTGATGGAAATACCTTTTAGTGAATTCAATCTCATTTTGGGAATAGACTAGCTAGTAGAACACCAAGTCAATTTTTATTATACTACAAAGAGGGTCACATTGAATACTTTCGATGGAAAGGAGATAATGATGGTTGGGGAGTGTAGGGGTTACTTTTCTAATGTGATCTTAACTCTAATGGCTGAAAAATTGGTGCGCAAGGGATGTGAAGCATTTCTAGCTTACATTCTGTATACGAGTGGCAATGAATCATCTATTAAGAACATCCGTATAGTGAGGGACTATCCCAATCTCTTTCCAAAGGAGTTACCTGGGTTACCTCCGGAGCTCGAGGTCAAATTTGGCATTGATTTGTTGCCAGGCACAGCTCTGTTTTCCATTGCTCCATATCACATGGCTCCTAAAGAGCTAGCAGAACATAATGCGCAATTGCAAGAACTTCTAGAATATGGATTCGTTAGATCAAGTGTGTCACCATGGGGAGCTCCTATTTTGTTTGTTAAGAAGAAGGATCGATCCATGAGGTTATGCATTGATTATTAAAAACTGAACAAGTTGAACATAAAGAGCCGATACACTTTACTGAGGATCGATGATTTATTCGATCAGTTTAGGGGTGCTAAGGTGTTCTCTAAGATCGATTTAAGGTCCAGATACTATCAATTGAAAGTGAAAGAGACAGATATTCCTAAGGCTACTTTCAGGACTTGATATGGTCATTACAAGTTCTTTATGATGCCCTTTGGTCTCACGAATTCTCCGACAACCTTTATGGATCAAATGAATTGGGTTTTTCAGTCCTACCTTGATCAGTTTATTGTGGTCTTCATCAATGACATCTTGATCTATTCCAAGTCTAAAGAGGAACATGATGAACATTTGAGAGTGGTTTTGCAGATTCTCCGAGAGAAACAGTTATATGCCAAATTGAGTAAGTGTGAGTTCTGGCTCCACAAGGTGATGTTACTGGGACACATGCTATCAGCTGAGGGTATCCATGTCAACCCAAAGAAGTTCGATGTAATCTTAGACTGGAAACAACCTAAGAACATTAGTGAGATTCAAAGTTTCCTATGATTGGTCGGCTATTATAAGAAGTTTGTGGAAGGATTTTCCTTAATTGCAGCTCCAATCACCAAGCTGTTGAGGAATAGTTCCCCTTATTGTAGAGCAGCAAGAGAGTTTTCAAAAGCTTAATTTTGTGTTGATCCAAGCACCTATTCTAATTATGCCAGATTTTTGGAAGCATTATGTGGTATACAATAATGCGTCTCATATCGGTCTGGGTTGTGTTTTAATGCAAGATGGTAAGGTTGTAGCCTACGCCTCTAGATAGCTTAAACCTCACGAGCGTAACTATCCAAACCATGATCTCGAACTTACTGCTATTGTTTTTACCCTCAAGATTTGAAGGCGTTATCTTTATGGTGAGAAGTGTATCATCTACACGGATCACAAGAGCCTTAAGTATCTCCTTACCTAGAAGGAGTTAAACTTGAGGCAAATGAGATGGATTGAGTTGCTCAAGGATTACAATTGTATCATTGAGTGCCATCTAGGAAAGGTGAATGTTGCTATCAATGCACTAAGTAGAAAGTCGATGACTGATTTGATGGTGATGTTCGCAAAGTTGAGCTTGACTGATGATGGAGGTTTACTTGTAGAGTTGCAAGTGAGGCCTACTCTAGTGGATGAGATTCGATCGAAGCAATCTATTGTTGCAACTCTTGCATTTCGTTTCAAACAGGTTGAGGAAGGTAAGACAACTAACTTTAGCCTTAATTCTATTGGAGTTCTATGCTTTCGTGGAAGATACTCTATGTCCGATGATTGAGAGTTGAGGTAGTCTATACTTCGAGAAGCGTATAGTAGCCCTTACGCTATGCATCCTAGAGGGAATAAGATGTATCGAGACTTGAGAGAACTGTATTGGTGGACAGGGCTAAAGCGTGATGTAACTGTGTAATTGAATAAGTATCTGACATGCCACCAAGTTAAGGCTGAGCATCAGTTCCCCTCTGGTTTGTTACCGCTTATCCAGATTCCTTAGTTGAACTGGGAATGTGTGACTTTGGATTTTGTTAGTGCGTTACCTTTAACACCTACAAAGAAAGATTCAGACTGGGTTATAATAGATTGATTGACCAAGTCAGTGCATTTTCTGCTTATCCGTATTGACTATTCGTTACATAACTTGGCAAGGTTGTACATTTCAGAGATTGTGAGACTTCATGGTGTACCGTTGTCCATCATTTTCGATCGAGACCCTTAGTTTACATCTTGATTTTGGAAAAAGCTACACGAGGCTTTGAGAACTTGATTAAACTTTAGTATAGCTTTCCACCCACAGTTTGATGGGAAATCTGAACAAGATATATAGATTTTGGAGGACATGTTAAGAGGTTGTGTTTTTGACTTTAGTGGAAATTAGGAGGACCAGTTGTTGTTAGTCGAGTTTATGTACAACAAAAGTTTTCAGTCAAACATCTAGATGTCTCCTTATGAAGCACTGTATGGTCGCAAATGTCGTACACCTCTGTCTTGGACTGAGTTGGAAGAAAATAAAGTATTGGGTCTAGATTTGGTGCAAGAAAATAAGAATACGGTAAAATTGTTTCAAGATAGATTGAGAGGAGCATCTGATCGACAGAAATCTTAAGGTGACTTGAGGTGGAGAGATATTGAGTTCAATGTTAGGGATCAAGTCTCCTTTAAGGTTTCGCTGTGAAAGAAATTACTGAGGTTTGGACACAAGGGCAAGCTGAACCCGAGATTCATTGGACCTTATAAAGTTTTTAAGATGGTTAGAATAGTGGCTTACCAATTATAGTTACCTCTAGAACTGAACCATGTTCATGATGTGTTCCATGTTTCTATGTTAAGGAGATGCTATTCTGATCCATCTAACGTAATTCTCATCAATGAGGTCGAGGTGAGACATGATTTGTCATATGAGGAAGAGCCAAATTAGATTTTAGGTTTCGAGGTCAAGAGATTAAGGAAAAAGCATATTCCTCTTTTGAAAGTTTTATGGCAGAATCATGGTGTTAGTGAAGCCACTTTGGAACCCGAGGAATCATTGCATTGCCACTACCCTCACTTGTTTGGACCAACTAAATTTCTTGGACGAAATTTATTTTAAGGGGGTAGAGTTGTCAAGCCCTATATTTTATTTATTTGTGCTAGTTCATGACACAAGGGACTAAATAGCCTAGTGATTAAATGTGTTAATTTATTCCAAGTGGTCCCAAGTACAAGCCCCTATAACCTCTCCCTTTTTATTAAATTTTTAACTACTTAGGCTAGTGTGAACACCCTTGCCATCCAACCCACATCTTGCCATACTTGGGAAGATTCATTCCTTGATTACAAGGTCAACATTCCCCTTTTTCTCCCCTTTTCACTCCATAATCCCTTTTCCATGCCTTTATGCCCCAGACATACCAACTTTCCTCACTTACCTTACCTTGGCCGGTCATGCACCTAGACATATCCATTTCACTTCTTTTTTTCATTTTTCTCTCCTCCCATCTCTTTGTCGTCCACCACCTTGCTCCTCCCCCTTTTTTTTTTCCATTCCATTTCACCACCTAAGTAACTCTTTTCTTTTCATTTCTCCTCCACTCCACCAGCACATAAGACTACTCCACCTCCACCTCACCACAATCTCTCCTCCGTCGTCGCTGCACCGCCATTGTCAATCACCAAAAAATTCTTGATTTTTTCCTTGCTCCTCTTCTTTTCATAATTGATTTCTTTAACCTTTCAATTCTTATTTTTGTTCATAAAAAGATTATCCCACATTCTATTTTCCTTTTCTTCTTTCTAACTTTTATTTTTATAATATGATTTTCTCCATTTAGTGATGAAACCTCCTCTCTAATCAATATTTCATGGGAAGAGTTGAGTCATTTTCCTCTGGTACTATGTAAGTATAGTCGACCCTCTATTCTTGTTACAGTCTCATACATTATATACATACATACTCGATTAAGACAACACTAACCATTTTGATTTATGGGTTTCACTGAAGTACAAAAAAAAGTCTTGTATTCGTATCCCTACTTGCAGAAGTGTTCGAACAAGTCGAAGGACTACGTAAGTATCTCACTGAATCAAATAATTGAAGGATTATTTAATTTAGTGACGCATTCTAATATGTGTGAATGGTTTTAACCTTAGAGGCTTGAGAATTAAACTCTTTCGTTAAAAGTTGGAATCGGGATCATTACGAACAGAATTGCAAAGGTGTGGGGATTTATTTTTGTTAACCATGGTTGATATCATATTTAATCAAGATAAAGATATTATTTCCAATAATTAATTAATATTTAAATAATTATCTAAAAAGTGATATTGGGCGAATACTTTAAGTGTTCGTACGGATTGGTAAAAATTTGTTAAAGGAGGATTTCAGGTAAGTGTTTCCAGAACTTCAAATCTATGATGAAATATGGGTTTGTGTGATTTTTTTGTTAAAACTATTGATGTTTGATTTCCTTACATGCGTGACATGTTGATCTTCCGTAATTCAGTGGGGCAGATTAAACTTGGTTTCGCATTTAAGGATCCTAAATACAAGCATTTTTGTTATGTTTGAGTTATGTTTTCTTAGTTTTATTTATATTAAATAAAATATGCAAATTTAGTCTTTGATTGACCTTAGGGGACGAATAAGGCCTAGGGTGAGATAAAGCACTTTGTGACTGTACAGAATACATTTAAAAGGCATATTAAATTGATATTGGTCGCTACGTCAAAACATGGGATGACTGATGCCGCAACATAGGGAGAAGAATGGAGAAACCTCAAGACTACCTTCAATGTCATGACACAGCCTGAGGGTGTCGCGACATATCCCTAAAGATATCCCGAAAGGAGTATACTAACTGCTATGTGTCGCGACATCGACTCTAGGACAAAAATCAAATACAAAATAGGGGCTTTTTGGTCTGCACAATCAAACTCAAAGCTTGGGAACGTCAGCTAACCTAGGGTTGAGGATGACGGCCACCTGAACTCTATAAATAAGCTCATTTGGTACATGTTATATACATCATTCACTTAGCCTAGATTTTCTTTAATAAATTTAATTTAGTTTTTCTTTCATTTTTAGGTTTTAGAATTTATTTTAGTTGTTCTCAAGAGATTTGAATTGTGGAAAACATTCAAACTTTTTGGATATTAGATTAATCTCAATAAAATCAGGGTCTTTCATATACTCTATACTATCATTTCAATTAGCATTTTTTTCTCTTTATATTGATTCTATATTGTCTATGAAAACCATGAGGAACTAATTCCTCTATGGGGGATTAGCAAGTGGAGGTGTGATCTATTGACTGTTTTGTAATGTTACTCAACAGATCAGCTATTTGGGAAAGGAAGAATGTGAAACAAACCCTAGGCCTGATTACCCTGGGAATTCATCAAGGTGGGAATTAGCCCAAAATTTGCATGGCCCATCCGTGAACACCTTTACCCCAAGCTAGTCTACTGTGAGGTCAGAAGTAACACTCCTAGTCTGAATTCGTCGCCGGAATAAGGTCACGGAGCATTACCCGAGATTACAAATAAAATGGACAAAAATTTAAAATATTTCATAACATAATAATAATCACATCAAAACCAATCAAAATCATATATATTGTCCCTTATACGAGACCTCGAGGCCCTAAATATGCATTAGAAATAAGTCGGGACTAAATCAGAAACGCTGAGAATTTTTTGAAAAACATTGAAAACTTTCAAAGCTGCAGGGGTCATATGGCCGTGTGGCCAGACCGTGTGGCTCACACGGCCAATGACACGCCCGTGACTCAGGCCATGTGGGCATTCAAAAGAAGGACACACGACTGTGTCAATAATAGGGCCAGTGTGAGTGACTGCAATAACATTTCCATGCTAAAAACATTCAAACCCAAGGATTAAATAGTAGAAGCAAGATTGAATAAAAGAAAATTTAACGCAGAAATCATGTGTACTTCCATACTAACATGAAATAGAAAGTAATCACCAGCATTTAGAAAAGAAAAATAAAAGAAGCAAGTGGAGAAGAGTATTCCTAGACAACTCGACTTGAATCTCTCTATTCCCTTTTGTGTCGTACTCAGGGCTCCTCGTCAAAAGATGGTCTGCATCCTTTTCACATCATTTCACTCATCAAAGCTTAAACCGCCATAGCCGAAAGCTTTAAGGGATAGGTTTTTAAAGGTGATAATCTAAAAGCTTCCTTTTTTTTCTTTTTTTTGTGAATATTTTTGTTTTCGTTTCCAAATAGCCCAAGTGTCCTTTCATCAGAATCATGCTACCTCTGTACGTACAAGTTAGTTGTACCAGACTAGACAGCTCAGGCATTTTTGTTCTTATCCGGATAGTTGTCAGGTGCAGTGAAAATTCTAGGCACAATCTGAAAATACTCATGTAGTGACATCAGTACCAGAACATGACAAAATTAAGGATAACTAAGTTAAGATCCACTGAGTTATAATATGTAAATTCCTAAACTAAAAATGCTAAAAAATGTGCTAAAGATAACTAAATGGGAACAAATTAACCAATAAGTAGGGAGAAAACATATGTTCTTTCTAGTACTATCACACCCCAAAACTTGAGTTTTTACTTGTTCTTAAGTAAAACAGAAATTGGCAAGTCTATACAAGAATTCATTAAGTTAAATAATCATTCTAGCAACTTGAGTCACCTAAAATCCCAATGAATGATTTACATTCAGATGACAAAATATTGAATCGACAAGACATAAGTATGAATGGCTAAGATTGCATCTTCATCAAAACCAGCATAATGCTTCAAATTTTAAATTCTATCTACCAATACAACATTTATTGCATTTTTTTGTAAATAAGGGATATCCTTGAATTACTGTACCCTTGTTCTTGAGAAGTAATGATGTAGTGGAACAAAACCCAAGGAAGTACATAATTGCGTCAACATACACTCATGCAGCGGTAGCCTTTGGCTAGATTCATTTTTCTAACGCTTGCATTGGAGTGTTCCCTTTTTAACATTTCACAATACACCCACTTTCGAGTGTCACTTATTCATAACTATATATACATATGAGTAGCTGTAAAAGGCAGATTCATTCAAGATTCAAGGAATGCTACTAGTCATCCATTACTAATGCAGCCTAAATCATAAATCATTCATCCAAGAATTGAAGATACAAAATTCAATCAAATTTTTCGAACTCATTCATTGATAGTTCACATGATTCAAGAATTAAGCATCAAATGTAACAAAAAATATTTTCAACACATTTGCGTTAACCACAAATAAACCTTGCATGCTTATTAAAAAATTGGAATTTCGGTGTATTTCCAATCCCCATATGTATTCCTCCAAACTTATAGTTCGCATTGTCCCCAATGCACAAAGATTAAAGTGCAGTGACAATAACAATGCAACGACAATGTTAACAAATAAAATAAAAATTACAGCTACATGCAATGCATGAATAATATAGCTAAAACTTAAAATAAACTAACTCGGTTTTCCTCGGCCATCAATGTGGCTGTACGATGTTTCTTCTTCCTCATTTTTTTCTCCTCTTTCTTGAGCTTTTTATCTTTGGAGCACTTTGTCTTCTTTTCTTTGGGCTTTGCACGATCCTCAGATCGCTCCGCAGGTTTCAGCTCTGCCCCAGCATCATCAGCTGCTTCTTGTGTAGGAGGGGTCACCTTGAATGGTCTGGTGTAGACCACTATAGCCAACGAGCCGTGGTGCTGCTCACTTGTTACCTCTGCAGCTTCCGCTTGTCTAGCTCTATCTCGCTCCAAATTATCATTGTTTGCATAGAAACTATCAATACTAGAGTTTTCTAATTTAGACGATTTGACAAAATCTTTCAAAAGGAAATTATAGACAATATTTGGCTTTTCTTTAAGTGAAACGAAATGATGTTTAAACAATAAAGACGATTATTAAGGAAAAAGTGAAAATGATTTTCTACGCTAACAACTCGACCAATGTGATATTCGAAATTTGGCCATAACATCTAGGCTGGGTTTTGGGGGTTACACTCCTCTCATTACCTCCTTTACTCCACATAACCTTGATACTCGAACACTGCAATGTTCCTTTTGCAAGGCTCGGAGCTTCACCTGAGGCAGTAACTAATAGGTTTGCTCCCCATTTTTTCATCCTAACTTCATCTATCCCCTTAAGGTTTATCCCACAAACATGCAATGCATGCTCATCTCATCATGTTATCATGCTCATGCAAACATGATATACTTAAACAACATAAAACCTACTGACAAGTTTGGAGTTTGGAACTCACTTGAAGCATCGTCGTTTTCATAACTTATTCTTTCTCTCGTACGCTAGAGCGTCCATTCTCTTGGTAGCAACTTACAAAAAAAAATCTACTAGTTAAACTTAGGCTACATCTTAAAAGATTAAGCTTTTATAGCACGCAGAACCCTTAAACCAGATCTTCAAGCTTTGTAGCTTCATTTCTTAACTTTTACGCACACAGAATGGTTAAGAACCCTACCCGCTTGCTACTATGTTTCCTGCTTTTCCAGCTTCATCCTCATAATGTTTGCTCCATGTTGAACCTTCCACGACTATTCCTTTTTCGAGCTATCAAATAAGATAAAGAACAAGAGAAATTGGAAAAGGACGTGAAGAAAAATCATCCCTAGGAGCCATCTCCCAACTATTTATAGCTCTTCATGTGCTCTCACCAACCTTATGATAACTGTCTATTGTTAATTATGATGTCTCCCACTAAGGAACCGGCTGGTTCCATTCTAACTGAACCAGGCTTGTTTCTCAACCTTATCCACTTTAGTTTTCAGCTTTCCCGTTTCTTCCAATATAGGCCACCAGCTTGCAGTCTTTTTCAATTTAGTCCCTTAATCATTCTTAATTTCGCTTTTTAGAAATTTGGGTGTTACACACTCATATCATACCCATACATCACTTTCCATTCACAATCAAGTTTTTAAGCACAATGCATAACAAAAAAAAATGTATTTAGGTCTAGAAACACAACACCATAAACCACCCAAAATAGGTTACAAAATCTTACCTAAATTCCTTTATCTTCATAGCTTAACTTGTCCAAACGCTAAAGCCTCATTCATCCTAACAGATAAGCATGACAATCATTTACCAATTAAACTAAACGTGTTCAAACCTTAAGAACCCATAATTCATAATTATATAGAAACCTTTAAGAGTTCTTACTCTACTTGTTTCTTCAATCCACGCCTATAGAAAGGTGAGCCAACTTACCAATTCCACAATTTCTCAACTACTAGACTTCAATTCACACGACTGTTGTGACATGCAAAGCTTCCTTCAACTACATTCTCTTCTTCTTCGGAGCGACTGAAGAAGATGATGCTTTGCAGAGAAAAATTTGTAAATAGAATTGAGAAAATTCTGTCTCCACAGACCTATATAAATACTTTTTTGGCACGATCTTCAATGACCATCTCAACCATTCATCCTTACTCAATTTGTCTCCCACTATGGAACTAGTCGGTTCCAATCTAACTAAACCAGAATTGAAATCTAACCATTCTTAACCAACCACTTAAATTTATAAATATCTCAATAGAGCCAACAAATTTCTATTTTTATGCAACCAGCTCCCCAACTCTTCTTTAAATTCGAGTCATGAGGAGAACTGGGTGTGACACTCCTATTCTTCGGAATAATCGAAAAAGACAATGCAAATGAGAAGAAATTGTGACACTCCCCTACATGGTCTTCCAACCTCTATTAGCCTATCATCGGTAATCATTATGTCTCCCATGTATGGAACTGGTAGGTTCCATCTTAACCAAACCAGAATTGAAATTTAACTAATTGCTCTTCAGCTGCTAAAATTCCTAAATCTCTCAATAGGGTGGTTCGCCAACTCATTATCTAATTCAATTCATTCCCAAATCCTTTATCATCAGGTCCTTAATGAAAATTGAGTGTGACATGCAACGTCAACCAGATAGTTTGAAAATTTTACAATTTGTTCTTTATTTGACCTTGAGTTATCTAAAGAGCTTTTGTAAGCTCTTATAAGGCTCGTATATGATTGTATAACATGTAATAATGATGTTTTGAACTTAAAAAATATGTATTAACTATTATATTGAAACATAATTCGATCATAGTTGTTTCGGCAACAAATGTGACATCTCATAGCTCAAACCCGATGATCTGGTCGAGTATGAGTGTGACAACCGAGCTGGTTTGTGATATTTATAGTAATAAACTTTTCCCGAAAGGTACCTATAACACCTCATACCTGACCCGATTGCTGAGTCTATGCTATAGAATGCTACATTTGTTGTCAGAGCAACTATAAACTCAATTCCATATAATTCTACAATTTATATGAGCTATTATGCACAATATGTAGTCATGGCATGATATGTATCAATTCTAAGTTTAAATAAGCTTACGAAAGCTCTTTCAATAACCTGAGACCATAAATAGATTAAAATGTAAAATTTTTCATGTTGAACCAGATTGACGTCATGACTATAAAAGAATCAAGTTAAAATTTATAAAATACATTAAAATACATTAAGAATTTGAAAAAGCAAAAACTTGCAAATTCAATAACTCCCAATAGCTAACCCACATTTATCGTTCATCACCGTTGTTACCGCAATTTTTCCTTCACCTTCAACTGTCATCTCTCCATCATCATCTAACGCCATTACCATTTTCATCACTGCCACTAATCTCTTGAACCAAGCTCCACCTCCAGTATCCTCAGCAAATACCTCAATGTTCATCACTCGCAAAACACAATCGATCCAACCCAGCACCACTCATCGCGCAACGCCACCAATCACCTTACCCGGTTCCCAACCACCATCGGCATCTTCATTGCATCAACAACATTTAATTTCAATTCACTAATTTTTCATTTTAATTAAGAGTTTATAGGTTCAATGTTTAAGGGGTCAAATTCAGAGTTAACCACTGTTCGTCATTATTTATTTTTTTACCAAAAAAAGCCTTATCTTTTCTCATCTTCGTCTACTTTAATAGTCATACAGTAGGCAGAGGTTAGCAATCAACATTTACTGATTTTTTTCCCGAGAAGATGGAGATAAGGAAGATGGATGAGGAAGGGGAGGGAAAGATATAATATTTTTTATTTTTTATTTAATTAAAAATAATACATGTTATAATCTGACTAATTTTGAAAGTCTTTTTAATATTAGTTAATGGTTGAACTAAAAATAATAATGGAATAATAGTTTAGGACCATTTAAAATAATAATACTTAAATGGAAAAAAGGCTATAGCTTTAGGGCATTTTTCATTTAAGCCAATCACCAAAACTAAATAGTTTAGGGACAAATTTTTCGAGTTTTGGTAAAAGCAGAATGATCATATTTTTATTAATTAAAATGGCAAAACTAAGATTTCAATTTTTTTAAAGTTGAGAGATTAATTTTTGAATTAAACCAAATATTTTTCCACCGTGCAACCAAATTCTGCTCCACATATTTACTTCATAACCAAGTGTACATAGATGATAAACTAATGAATATTAATTCATATGGCATACATGTCGGATAAATTCATGAAATTAAAGATTTGGCATAATTTAAATGGGTAATATCTCAAGTGATTTAAGCATTCAAGCCATAAATAGGAAAAAAACAAAAGAAGAAGAAGATATATATAGCATAACTCCTTGAAATTCATTGCATATTTACTTTAAAATCTGCTGTTGGTTGCCGAAGTTGTTTACTGCTTCTCCTTTTTGCTCCTTTTCAATAAACCTTGAATCATGGGATAGCTAAGAGCCATGATAAATAAGGAGAGAAAAATCTGCCCAAACATCTCTTCATAATTTCTTCTTAAGATAATTCCTCCTAATCCACCAATGAAACACGCCATATTCAAAATAGCCAGAGCTGACAAAGGAATCATGAACATTGTTGCCCCTTGGAAATCAAATTCACCCTTTTCATATTTTTCCAGTTTGTCTTTGTCCACTGCTTTATTTGTTAACCTGAAAGTTGTTTTCTCTATTCCCGACCATTTCATGAATACGTCTAAGCATCCAAAACAGCTACCTGAAACTGACTTTATCACCCAAATTCTCTGTTCATTCCACCATGTCAATGTTGTGCCTCCATCAGATAAGACCTCATGCAGTTGCTGTCCTATTGCGGATAGATAAACTGTCGAAAAAACCACAAACCACGGGCTTAAAACCTGAGATTAAGACCAAGAGTACATGTTAAAACTCATTATGGCAATTCATACTAACGAAAACTAAAAGGTTTTTCATTTTTGAGTTTACCTTGGGGTACAAGGGAATGCCATTCAGGAAGCATAATTGAGGAATTATGCCATATATGAGGAATGCAATGGCATACAGGGGTTGGTAAATGAAATATCCGTAACACATGCTTTGTAGGATTGACATCCTCGAGACACCGTACGAGAGAGGACTGAACCTTGACAGACCGATTTGCAACAAACCAGAGCTCCATTTCACAAGTTGAACCAAGGCATCCTTCATATCAATAGTGGTGCAACCCAAGAAACATGGCCTGGTCGGACAAAGATACACTGAAGTCCACCCTCTGCAGTGCAGCAGGTAACCTGTAAATGTGCTCTCCAACAGGCTTTCATAGGAGAATCCTATCTGTATACCGAACAGTCATTTCTTTCACCATCATATATTCATTTATTTGGTACCTAAAAACCAAGCTCTACAAAGAAACTTTATATTAATGGAGGGTATATACTTGCCTCTTCACCCCATTTTGTGTTTCTTTCGTAGTTACACGAGGCCAAAAGCTTGGCCTCTTTTAAGATGGCAATTTCTTCTTCACTGCTAAACTTCATCAACTCACCAGAAGTCCTTTGAGCCTCAGAGGGATGCTTGTCTAGCATTAACAGTAAAATTTTAGTATGTACTCATGTTTGTGAACTTGAATAAAGAAACCGCTGCGTACCTTCACAATTAGGACTTCCATATAATGCCTTCCTCTTTAGGTAGAAGCTGGTACCCGAAAGAGATGGCCCTCGAATTCCATCCATTCCTTGCCATTTTATCTGATTTTAGAGAGCATAAAAAACTGTTTGCAACTTCCTATTAACTACTAACTATTGCTATATTGGATTTAAAACAGTGAAAGAATTTACCCTGTAAGCCGATCGGGCTTGGTTATCGTATATGTCATTCTTGCTAATATTGTAGAACATTTGCGGGAATTGAACGAAAGCTAGAGATGGGGACATCTGAGGATCAAGATGAAAGCACATCGCTTGTCTAGCAGAAGTAGGGTCATTGCAGTACATGTCACAGTCCAATACTAAGAGGTAAGGGCCATTACTAAACTTCTCCGAAACTCGAAGCTAGCAATAACATTGGTATATTAGCAATCAAGTTCAAGTATTGTATAGTGCAAGAAGTACAAAGAATCAATAACTTACAAGGGCGTTGAGAGCGCCGGCTTTGAAACGATGAGGTTTAGAAGGTCGTCTTTCGCGTGAGACATATACAAGGAGAGGCATCTTAGTACTTTCTTCATCGTTCTCATTATCATCCATATAGGTGTCTCCATGTATGATCTGCAACAGGATAGCCATAATCAAGAACATTAGTAGTTTCACTGATGCTCTCAGGCTTGATCTACTAATCAAACAAATGTGAAAACCGAACTGGATATATCGATTACATACCTCAGCATGAGCAGGCCTGTCAAATACAACATAATTGCTTGCATCTTCACAAATTTTCTCCACATTTCTCTTAAACAAATTGTACTTCATCTGCAGAAATGATCATGGAGTTACATATAAGAAATTATTCAAAGGACTCTCTCAAATAAAATAAAAACAAATAACTGTTTTAGTTCAACCAGTTAATCAACTTACTTCAAGTTCATCTTTCTTGGCACTAAATTCATCAGTAATTGAAAGTTCTTCATACTTGGCTAAAGAGAAAAAAGCCTCTGGGCACCTAGTTTTGATTCTATACTTCATACAAAATGGAAGCCAACGTTTACTAAATGCAAAAGCTTCCTTTAGAGCATACAAGGTAATATAAGATCCCCCGTCATCGGAAAGATACACCGCTAACTTCTCTGGCGGATAATCGAGTGCTAAGGCCGATATAATAGTGTTCATAACCTCCATGGTCGGCTCCTTTCGCGGATCAGCAGTGCAAACAAACACATCAAGCCCCTCCAAATTCATGTTAGCAGGAATTTCATCGATCGAGACAGTACGCGACAGAGGCCGCCAACGAAAGGCCTGAGTGAGGCACCAAATGAAAGTGAAAATGATTTCAGAAATAGTGATGAGAGCCCATGATAAAGCTGGCAAGCTATTTCCATTGAAGAAATGTGATATCCGGTAGTACAGCAACAACAGTGTGACTGTGAAGTGGAAGAGAATGTGAAGCCTGTTGGTGATGATACGGTGTGTAAGAATGGTGCAGCTATGAAGAACTTTTGCGGAAGCCATATCTTCTTTATCGTATGAGCTTACCAAAGCAACCGTTTCCATTGTTCTTATAACACTGCCTCACTAAGCCTATATATGTTTTCTCTTATAATTATTCCGGAAAGTGTCGTTATGTTTATGTTTCGTCTGTATTTATTCTATCCTCAGACCAGGTATATCTCATTTTCTAGTTTGAGTTTTATATCTACTTAATTTTATTTATAATTATTGGAATATATATTATTTGTGTACTTTTAAACTAAAAAATATTGCCACAAACCTTCCAAATTGCTCTCATAATTATGATTGATAAAACAACTTATTTAAGCTGACATTGTTATATAGGCATAATCTAATTAGTATAGAGGTTTATAGTTCGGATTACAATGTTTTTAGTATATATAAATTTAATTCAAATCACGACAAGGTTCAATTAAGATTCGGTGATGAATGGTGATTACTCACATGAGCCAAAGCCAACGACAAGGTTACTCATACTTGGATAAGCTGGATAATTTGAGACAGAGAACTACTAAGGTCATCATAGTTTAGTCCTTCAACCCTGAAGATAATTATAAAGTAAAAAGAAGATAATTTGCATTTTGGAAATATTAAATAAAGTTGTCATTATTAACGAACAATGCAGGAAATAAACATATTTTATAATATTAAAATATAAAACCTTCCTCATCCACATAAAAACCAAGCATCTCAATTATCACTCAAGGCGGCATTGAAATCATCCCTTATCTTTGTCTGCAATCGCTAGAGCCAAATGAAATTAATATAACGAGGCTTTTTTAGCGTTGAAGTCAAAATAATAATTTGAAAGGAATGCAGATATGCTATGAAAAAAATGTAGTAAAATATTAAAAACAATATGAGAAATATAACATGGACACAAATATGGGAATGCATTAATAAATAACAGTAAATTATTAGCATTATTGACATTTCCACTGCAAGGAAAGTGGAAGTATAGAAAGAGGGAGTACAAATAAAAATTGGAGGATAGTTGATAGGGAATAAAAATGAGAAGAATGAAAATAGAAGAGATATAATTTTCGCCCTAACATATAAAAAGCCAATTGTTCTAAACTGGACTGTTGAGAGGAGAGAAAATGAGAGGGGAGGATATGTTAATTTAAAATTATGTTCTTTTTAAGAAGATTTTTTTTTTTCTTCTCATTTTTCAACTCTACCAATCAATGGATGGAAAAAAATTATTTTTTTTTCAATTTTTCTATCTCTCCTACCAAACACATATGGAAAGAAAAATTATATTTTCCATCTTTCCAATTTTCTTTTCACTTTACCAAACATGACCTTAAGAAGATCAATTGGTATGGAGCACGAACACACCGACAAATATATAGTATGCAATGGGTAGAAATTCTTACTTAAAGGAAAATTCATCTACTATGAGAAATGTTTATCGTATTTTATAAGATACACTCAACACCCTTTATAAAATAATATGGAATATTATAGTACTGGCAAAAATACACATTACTATTTAGAAATTTATACATAACTATGTTAATACTAAGCAAAATTTATGTATTAAACATATTGTTTTTTATCTTAAATACCCACGCTATTAAGACATAACTAAAAATGCCTTCCATATGGTGTAGGATTGTGACATTATAGGTCAAATTTAAAGAAAGTTGGGAATTGGGTGGCCCTCGGAGTACAAGCATACAAATATGAAGGACATGTTAACTTTCTTGGTAGGGTTAACCATAGTTTAACCGATGAGAATGTCCCTACATCATTCCCAATGAGTAGAATGTCACTGACATATAGAACAAGACAAACCACCTTTCCATCCGTAGCACATTCATAAACACAAAGTTCATCAACCTTTGATCACTTGATTAAATCTTTGTTTCCATGATCAGTATGTTTGCTTAAGTGTATATATGGATCTAAGTAGTTTGGAAATTGTATACTTGTTTCCTTTAGTTATATATCCAATAAGTTTCATAATGTAGATGATTTCTTCAAGATAGACGTTCAAGAACATTGTCTTAACTTCCATGTTAGATCTCGTAATTGAGAGCCGCTGTAATGGATAATAGTATATGGATCAACTTGAGCATGGCAATTGAAGAGAAGATTTCCTCGTAATCTATACCTTTTTTTTAGTATACTCTTTTGCCACAAGTCTTACCTTATAAGTTTCAACTTTTCATTCCACATATCTTTTCTTCTTGTAAATCCATTATGAGTTTTATCCCTTCTAATAAGTCTACGCTTACACCCTGAAAGTTAAATTAAAGCTTTCAATCTGTGATTCGGTTTGTGTTACTCAAGCCCACACTCGAGGTAATTTATGGTTCGAGAATAACAGAGAAGGTCGTTTAGTAGAAAGTTGTAACGACCCAAAAGCCAGTGGGTCAGAAAGTGTGGTTTTCGAACCCCGTTTCTGTAAATCAGGACCGTAAATATTTATGGAATTATATAATAAGTGAACTTAATTTCAGTTGAGTAATTTTATTGAATTATTGCTTGATTAAGGTTTAGGGACTAAATCCCATAAGTGATAAAAGTGTGAATTGTTAGGAATTTATAATTAGAACTTAATGCAGAGGGATTAAAAAGTATTTATACCTAAAATATATAAGGAAGTATGTATGTATGTTTATATTATAAAACTTAAGTAATTAAAAATTATAAAATGAAAATGTATTAAATTAAAGAAAAGATAAAGGCTTGGTGGAATGAAAGAGAAAGTATTCTTTCTCTTTTCATCTTCAAAGCTTCTAAACAAATTAGGGAGAAAAGGAGACGAATGGTTTAGGATTCCTATAACAACCTATTTTTCAATGGTGTCAGAAACAGTAGTTTCGGAATCACAAATCTGACGAATAAGTTCGTAAAGTTAGTTATACAAGTCAATAATAATTTTTATATTGAATTTTGAGTTGATTAATTTTAATTAATTAGATTGATGGTTAGTATAAGTGGTTTAGTCCAAAGGTCAAGTGGTTTTTGTAAATGAGTTATTAGGACCCCATTTCTGTAATTTAAGGCCATAAATATTTTAGTAAATATTTATAGAGTTGTATTATATGTGAATTGAGGTCTGGTCTGATAATTTTGACGATTGGTTGCTTAATTAAGGTAAAATGATTAAATTGTAAAATAGGTAAAAGTTAATTGCTATAGATTTAAAATTGTAGAGGGACCAAAATGGTGATTAAACCATTGTCAAATGTCCAAGTGGTGGTGGATATGGTTAATCAACTAGCCTTTGGGCTATTTGCCTATTAAGTCCTTATTAATTTAGGATTAAATTGAAATTAAATTTGTTTAGTTAAAAATTTAAAATAATTAAAGGACCAATTGGGTAATTAAACCTTCCTTAGATGGTAATTATACCATATTCATAAATATTGGACACTTATAGAATGAATTAGTCATTTTAAAAGTTATATTGAAAGGTTAAATTAGTAAATTACAAAATTAACTAAATAAATAAAAGATAATAAAGGTTAAAATACATCATCTTCGTGAATCTTCTGGAAAAAAAGGCCGAAACACCATTGTTAAGGTTTGGGAAGCTTCGGGCAATCTTGTCCTCCAATTTGGTATGTCTATTTTAACCGGTTTCTTGTAATTTTTATGTTTTTGAGATCGTTGCAACTAGGTCCAGCTAACCCGTATCTCTGTTTTCAAAATGGTTAAAGATTATGGATTATGCCATTCATGGTCCAGCTAACTCGAAGAATTCACATTATTCAGTGATCTTTTGGTAGATTTTGAATTAAATTTTGTTTATGTGGCATGTAATAGGGGAATTTGGTTGTGGTCTATAATAGTTTGTATATACTTATATTGTATAGTTGTGTACATATGATGTTGTGGTTTGAGCAACTTTGTTTGGTATGTATGCTTAATTATAAGCTTAAGCATAATGGATGAATATGATATAATAATATTGGCTTGAGCTAAGTATGACATTTTGAGATTCATTATAGGTTATTAGAAGCATGATTGTAGTTTGTTTATGTAGTTAAGGAAATGAATTGTGTAAGTGTTGAATTGTGGTGTCATTGATGACACATTGATTAGGCTTTAGGTTGATTGTCTTGGAATGCTTTGAGTGCCATTGAAATACATTTTTTAGGATTTATACTCATTTGTTGAAAGTTGGTTTAGGTACCAAAGCATTTAGATATGAAATGAGTAAGTTTTAGGTCATTTTTGGGCATACACAGCCTGGGACACGGGTGTGTGCCATGAACGTGTTAAGTGCAGATTTTAGACAGGCTGACACATGGCCTGTGACACGGTCGTGTGACCGAACATCAAAAATTGAACACGATCTACGACAAGTCCATGTGATGGTATTTCAAATGCTACATGGCTTGGGTTATGTCACACAGTCGTGTGACCCCTATTTTGAAAATTTTTAGTTTTTCTCAATTTTTTGATTTGCTTTGAATTGGTCCTTGATTGTTCCTAAACTATTTTTTGGGCCTTGAAGGCTCGATTTAAGACCCATAAGAGTATGTTTTACTTCGATCTTAATTATTTATGAAAATTTGTTAATTAATTTGGTAAACTTGATGCTATTTGTTATTGCTTGTTCTAAATTGTATGGTAATACTCTGTAACCCTAATCTGGTGATGGAAGCAGTTATGGGTGTTACAGTTCCAAGATTTCAAGCTTCAATTGGTATGCTCAAAATAATCATTTTCTTCTAATTTTTATGTTTTCGAAATCCTGAGAGCTTAAGCTAGTTGACCCATGTTGTATTTTTCGATACTGTTAAATTTTGAGGATGTTACTAGTGTTATATAGTTGAAGTTTAAGGACCAATTTGATAGATTTTGAGTTTAGTATTGAAAAAGGACTAAATTATAAAGTCAATTGATGATTTTGTGTAATAGGGACTAAATTGCACAAATTTCAAAAGTTATGGTTGAAATGCGAAATAGGAAGTCAGATTGAGCTTAGAGTGAATTTGTATAAAGTTGCACGTTAAACTTAAATGTTATGTTAGTCTCGGTTTTTTGGTCTAAAATGAATAAAATGCAAAAGTTTCATAAATTAACAATTGAACGTAAAAATGATTGTTTATCGATGATTTGGTGTATTTATGTTAATCCATAGCTATTTTCGACCCGAATTCCTCAAAATAGAAAGGAAAAGATAAAGTCATCGACCAATAGCTCAGAATTTACAGTTTGTATTTCTATAACCCAAACATTTTCAATTGTTGCATTTACAAACTGCGTTGCATGGTAATAACATAAGGTAAGCTTGAAATGATAGAATGAGTTGAATTGAATCGATCTGAATTAGTTTTTTTGTGATAAGGATTAAATTGAATAGTTTTGAAAATATGATATATTGTTATAATTATACAATTGAATTCAATTGTAATGAGTTATCTTGTTGCATATGTGAATTGATGATTAGTTGATGAAATTGTGTTGTGCAATTGAGAAATTGATTATTATAAATTAAGATGAAAAAGATATTAAAGTTTGATGGTTCAATGAATATGAAATGGTAGTGTAATGCTTCATATTAGTACTTTTGTTAGATTGGTTAAAATAAGCTATGAAGTAGTGGAAATTTACATGGTAATTTGCATATCATCCATTACTTCTAACTCATGCATTTGAATGTACTCTATTATGTTTTAATGTTCGGATTATAGAAATACCACTGAGTTTACTTAGCGTACGGTTTTATTTTTCGTGTGTAGGTTAGGTACTTTACGGTTTGGTCATCGAATCAGCATCCAGCAGCAATCCTGAACTCAAGAATTGGTGATAGTTTTATTTGGGCCATGACATGTACCTTAGGAGTCTTTGGCTAAACAATGCTTAACTTTGATCTTGTTGGAATTTTGAGAACTTTGTATATATATGCTTATATATGTAATTGATGACAATGTTGTCTTGTTGATTTGGTTGGTGTTTTGCTTACAAATTGATAAGGTGATGTAGTAAAATAATGATATGTTAGTGCTAGGTTGAATGGTTTTGATATAGCTTTGTGCTTGTTTATATACTTAATTTTCAATCATGGTTATATGGTGCTAGAAATGGTCAAAACATGTATGCTATGCTACTTGTTATAAGGTGCCTCGGAAGGCATAATGGACTTGTTGAAATATGAATCTATTTTGAGTTTGAATTGTTGGATTGAGGTGCCAATTGTGGCATATTCGTTAGGCACATAGGTTGGTTGAGATAAGTATTGTTTTGGTGTTATATTGATGCATTTTGAATTGGTTGAACTTGGTTTAAAGTGTTGCTTGTAGTATAAGTGAATTAGGTTTAAAAGTCTTGCTTTGGCAGGTACCTACAGGTTGACACGGCCTGGAACACGATTGTGTGCCCTACACACGCATATGACAAGGTCGTGCGGTCTACAAGATTTTAGGCGATTTTAGTGCACATAAACACTGTCTGTTACACGACCTAATGACAGGGTCGTGTGACATATTTTTTAATATTTACACTTTTAACCCACATGGCCATAATGCGGGTACATGGTTGTTCGCACGGCCATGTGACTCCAACACCACACGGCCATGTGATCCACCCACATGGCCTCGACCTTTCCATATGGTTAGGGGACACGACCATGTAACAATTTTAGATTTTTCCCAACATTTTGTTTTAGTTTCAAAATGATCCATGTTTGCTACCAGGTTGGTTTTAAGCTTTCATAAGCTCGATATTAACCCAAAACTGATTTAATTGCATAGTATGCATGATTGAATGTGGTTAATGGATATTGAAATAATATTTTGGACTATGAAATAAAATCAAATGCTTTGTATTTTGCTTGTAGCACTTTATGGCTTAGGTCCGACAACCAGGCCGGGTATGTTGTGTTACATTTAGTGTTATTAAAGCTATAGGTTTAGCCGATTCTCGGACTAAATCGAGCTCAGAATTGAGTCTAAGGGTACAAGCCATTATCGAGTCGAATTTGAGTCGAGATTTGGATGCTGATGAGTAAATTATTATTTTTATAGTTGAAAATGTTAGGGTAACCAAGAAAAGTTGATAATGATGACATGAATAATAGTGGTCACTCTGTTGAGAACGAAAATATGATTGGGGACGAAGCGCCTAGTGAAGATTTAGCCATTGCTCGAAAAAATAGAATTGTGAAACCTCGACAAGAAGATTGAGGTAATGAGGGATTATCCCATAAGTTAGCAAACATATTTTATAAAATAAAGAGAACTGCACCACAAACTACTTCAACAACTACAACTAGACAAGCCACAATAAAAGAACTACGAAAGTACGGTGTTCTAGTGTTTATGGGAGTAAAACTGGTAGATGATCTGTCGTAATTCAGTGTAGCAAATTAAACTAGTTTTCACATTTAAAGAGCTTTAATACAAGAAATTTTTCTATGTTTTACTTAAGTTTTCACAATTTTATTTACATTTAATAAAATGTGCAAATTGAGTTTTTTATTGACCTTAGGGGCCGAATAAGGCCTAAAGGTGAGCTAACGCACTTTATGAGCGTGCAGGAGACCAATAGAAGGTGTACTAAATGCATATTGGTTGCTATATCACAATATGGATGACTTGATGTCGCAACAGAGGGAGAAAAATAGAGAAAACTTAAGACTGCCTTCGATGTCGCAACACAGACTGAGGGTGTTGCGACATACCCTTGAAGATAGATGCAGAGGAGTATACTGATTGTTATGTCACGACACAGGTCCTAGTGTGTCACGACACCAACTCTGTAACGAAGCAGGGGCATTTTGGTCTACACAATCAAACTTTAACCTCAGAATCGTCAACTAACCTAGGGTTAAGGACGACGACCACCTGAAGGCTATAAATAGGCTCATTTGTCACCTGTTATAAACACCATTCCTTTTACCCTAAATTCTTTGGAAAATTTATTTTAGTTTTTTTTCTTTCTTAGGTTTTAGATTTCTTTCTATTGTTCTTGTTGATTTTAAGAGAACTAAATTGTGGAAGCATTCAAATTCTGTGGATTTGTGCTTAATTTCAATATAATCAAGCTCTTTTATTTACTCTATCTTGTCGGTTTAATTACCATGCTTTCCCTTTACATCTATTATTTATTGTCTATAGAAGCCATGAAGAACTAATCCTTCTATGGGGGATTAGGGAGTGGAGGTATAACCTGTTAACTGTTTGTAAGGTTACTCAATGGATCAGCTGTTTGGGAAAGGAAGAACGTGAAAAAAACCCTAGGCCTGACAACCCCGAAAAGTTATCAAGGTGGGAATTAACCCAAAATTGGTATTGCCCATCTGTGAACACCTTAACCCCAAACCAGTCTGAACTATGAGGTTGGAAGATAAGTAGTTCTTGCTGACTTGCTATGTTAGTGTAAGATTAGAAGATCTTGCTAGAGTAGCGACTAGTTGATTGACAAGAAACCCGAAATGGTAGTTGATCGAGATTACTGAAGCAAGCTAATCACCCGTAATCAGATTTGATTTATTCTCCCTTTTTCATCTCCTGAATTTTTTTAATGTTATTTTGTTTTTATTACTATTACTATGAAACCCCAAAAATCTTTTATTTCATATTTTTCGTACTATAACTGATTTAAAAGTATTAATAATATATTTTAATGTTTAGGTTAGAATTGATCTGGCACTAGCCTCCCTTAGGTACAATCCTCGGAATACTCCCCTACTTCGTTGTAAAACTATGTTACAACTCGAACCGTATGCTTGCGGATACTACCTTGCCTTTCTATATTTTATTACAGTATTCATACTCTAGACGTTAGTACGTCTGGAGGCGGTCAAATTGTTGGCGCCATTGTCGGAGAGGCAATGTCACTAGATTGATTTTAATTTTTTCATTTTAAAAGAACAATTAAGAAATTTGTAGGTTATAGTTACGACTTTCAATTTATTTTGTTAACTAACACTTCTAACATTTGTTTCTAGGAATCCTAGATGCTGTTAACCAAATAATTAGTCAGCACAAAGTCATGGATGAATTTTATTATATATGGCCCGATGAAGACTTTGATTATGACGAATATATTTACGAAGAAGGAGTCTATGAATATTTGGAGATCTAGGAAAACCAACGATTACGAATGCTTGAGTTAAGTCAACTCCAAGGAGAAACCCCAGTTCTGCGCCAACATGAGAATGACCATGATGATATTCCATCAAAAAGGTACCAGGAGGTTTTAAGTCCATAAGTGAGCAGAGAGGAGAATGTTATCATAGACTTTTGTTAAGAAAAAGAACTCTCAAACTATTATCTTGATAAGCTATAAAAGTAACATATTTTAATCTCATTCTAAATGCATTTTTGGATGATTAATTATGCAAATTAGTGAATTTCATGCTCCTAATCTGTTAAATTCATGTTTCTATACTTAGGAGAGCATTTGGGAGCGAAAGGAGCGAAAAACGAGCCAAAATGGACAAATATAGTTGTTTTCATGATCCACATCGCCTGGGCATTTCCACACGATATGGGCACATGCCCAAGTGAGCCACACGGGGTGGACACACACCCATGTGCTAGCCCGTGTCGATTTTGCACCCTACTTCCCAAATACGCAAAAAAAACCCAATTTTTAGGCTTTCTAAGCATTCTAAAGTCTATAAATACCCATTAGAAGAAGACATAAGGGGGCAATCAGAGAAGATCGAAGAGAACACTCGAAGAACACCATCAGAGTCAACTCAGAAGCAGATCTCCATCAAGATTGAAGATCTTCTTTTAATTTCTTTCAAAGTTTTATTGAGTTTCTTTATACCTTGTGGTTTTTCTGACTTTGAGATATTTTCATTCAGAATTATGAACTAATCCCTTAAATACCTATGGGAGATGAATCTTATTATTTCATTTATGTTTTACTCAATAAATACTTGATACTTGTTCTTAATTATGTATGTTTATTTCTTGTTTTAATATTTTCGAGATATTAATTCATGTTTAATGTGCTTAATTTAGTGGAGCAAAAGACCCTATTTAAGAGTAGATCTAGCATAATTGAGTGGAATTGCATGCTATCCTAGAAATAGATGACATAAATCTACTAGATTAGAGCAAAATCTAATAGGGGAATCCATAGGTCGAGTTAATGCGATGATAGAGGTTTTAATTAGAAAGATATTTCAATTAATCAACCTAGAGTCAGTTGTTCTTACTTTCGAAAGAGATATTAACATAATTTAGGTATTTCTACGGATCAAGTAACAAGTGAGTAAATCCTTTAACTCAGATTCATAATAATAGGTGAAGTCTAGGTGGATTCTTTCTTGGGTATTGTCTATCTCATTGGTTACCTTCGATTATTTTCCTATTTCATTCTCTGTTGTGTACTTAGTTAAATTAGTTTAGTAATTTTAGATTAAAACAGAACCACTCCAATATGTCGGCTAAATAATAAGAAGACGATAATTACTAGTACTTTTAGTCTTCGTGGATATGATATTCCCTACTCACCATAGCTATACTATTGTTCGATAGGTACGCTTACCTTTTTCGTATTTATAGTTAGTTTAGTGACAATCAAGTTTTTTGCACCATTGCTGGGGACTAAAATATTAGGAACACTTTATTTTTATTAATTTAGCCATTTTATTTTTATTAAAGTTTTGTTTTTATTTTAGTTTTTACATTCCAATTATTTTTATTCTATTTTCTTCTGGCAAGTTCCTTTAGTTTATGACTAGAAGAAACCAGCCAGGACCATTGTTATTTGACAATGAAATTGAAAGTACTGCTCACAAAAACCGTAGAGAAGCAAGGCAAAGTAGACAGAATATAGTAGACGAACAAGAGAAATTATTATTACTGAGGAGATGAGTGATAACCAAAACAATCAGCTACCTCCTGCAGTTGCTGCAAATCCAGATCTTGTTTCTCGTACTATGTACGATTATGCCAAGCCCACTCTGACTGGGGCTGAATCGAGCATTGTGTGACCCACCATTGCTGCTAACAATTTTGAACTAAAGCCGAACACTATTCAAATGATACAACAATTTGTTTAGTGCGATGGTTTGCAAGACGAAGATCCAAATACTCATTTGGCTGATTTCCTAGAAATTTGTGATACTTTCAAGATTAATGGTATCACTGACGAAGCCATTCATTTATGGTTATTCCCTTTCTCTTTGAGAAACAAAGCTAAGCAGTGGTTGAACTCTTTACCACAAGGTTCCATTACCACATGGGTTCAAATGACCGAGAAGTTCCGTCTAAAGTACTTCCCACCGGCTAAGACAGCCAAGTTAAGGAACGATATCTCTTCCATTGTACATATCGATTTAGGGATGTTATATGATGCATGGGAGAGGTATAAGGATTTATTAAGAAGGTGCCCTCACCATGGGTTACCTCTATGGCTACAAGTTGAAATCTTCTACAATTGTTTGAAGCCTTCAACGAGGCAATTAATTGATAAAGCAGCTGGTGGAACTCTGAATAATAAAACACCCGAAGCGACTTATGAATTTATTAAGGAGATGGAACTGAATAATTATCAATGGCAAGTCATGAGGATGAAGACGATGAAAGCAGCCTGTGTTTTCAACTTAGATGCAATCACCATGTTATTAAATCAGGTAGAACAATAAATAAAAAAATTTTATGGTTTATATGTTGATACATAGGTACATTCGGTGATGCAATGCGATATGAATGGATGATGAATGAATAATCCAGAATGTTTACCCTTCGCTCCTAGCACAGTGAACGAACAAAATAATTCCAAGCCTCAAAATAACCCTTATAGTAACCACTATAATGCAAGTTGGAGGAACTATCCCAATTTCCCTTAGGGTGGTCAAGGAAATTAGAGATCACAACCCCCTCCAGGCTTCCAACACCAACCTTACCAGCAAGAGAAAAAGCTGAATCTTGAAGAGGTGTTGATGAAGTTTATCTCAGTGTCAGAAACCTGCTTTCAAAACACTGAAGCAACACTTAAAAATCAGCAAGCATCAATTCAAGGACTCGATAATCAAATCGGTCAACTTGCTAAACTATTTTCAGAAATACCACAAGGTAGTTTGCCTAGCAAAACTGAAACTAACCCAAGGGAGCAGCTTCATACAATTATTGTGCGAGGTGAAGAAGGGTTAGTTGAATCTGAACCAGAACCAAGGCAAGAAATTTTGGTAAATAACGATGAGGTTGAGGTAAGCCAGAAAGAGCAAAAGTTGGTTGTTAAGGAACATAAACCTCAAGTGCCATATCCTAATGTGACAAAAGGAGACCACACGAACGACTAATTTGGTAAATTTCTTAAACTCCTAAAAAATACATATTAACTTACTGTTTTTTGACACTCTTTCGTAGATGCCGAACTATGTCAAATTTTTAAAAGAGCTTTTGGCAAACAAAAGGAAGTTACATGATTCGTTGACTGTGGAGTTAAATGCAGTTTTCTTGGCCATATTACAAAATAAACTACCCAAAAAATTGAAAGATCCAGGGAGTTTCACTATTTCTTGTTTAATTGTTAGTTTAAATATTGATAATATTTTGACTGATGATATGAACTCGCCTGTGGACTTAGCTGACACCAAACGAGATCCCATTGAGCTGCCTATTGGTCCAATCACTCAATCACAAGCTAAATGTTTTAAAGAGTCAATTTTGACTTCAATTAATCGATTTTGGAAGGAAACTACTAGTGGATTCATTAAACATGACCTAGATGGTTCAGCAAGGGACATTTTTAACTTATTTGAAGCTGAATTAAATTTAGCTAGTTTAACTTAGCTAGCTAATTCAGCTGCTAAGACATTTACAATTTATTTAATAATTATATTAAATTTTTTTACGTTTCTTATAGCTTTAATGACATATTTATTTTTTTCTTCAAGTTGCTTTAAACCGTGTGTTTAATTTGCCTTTACAGATTGGTGGAATGGATGGCTAAACATTCATGTGGCTGAACATACATGTATTTAGCTGAATTAATGAAGCTTATTATTGTGGAAGCATGCACCCACATGTGCATGAACAAAGGGAGCTTTTTTGTGGCTGGAAATTCATGTATTTAGCTTATACATTAAAGCTATTTAATGAAGAGCAATGTACCCGAATGTGCATGAACAAAGGGAACTATTTTTTTTCAGCTAGAAATTCATGCATCCAGCTGATACATTAAAGCTAGTTAATGAAGGACCATGCACTCGATTATGCATGTAACTTAGGAGCTGCTTGGTGCATCATTCAGCTGACTCTTCATGAAACAAAGAGCCAACAATTGTAAGCTGATGAACCAGCTCCTATGACCATTCGGCGTCCCATCTTAATTCATTTGCTGATTCATGCCTTAAGGTAGAATTTATTTTAGCTATTAAATATCTTTGGCTGAGCATGCATGAACGTACCAAGGGGGAAGAAACAACTATTCAACTAGTGCATGAACCTCACCAAGGGGGACGAAAGTGACCAGTCGGTTTGAGTATGAATCTGCCAAATTCAAGGACCAATTTTAATGCTTCAAGTGTGAATATTTTAATTGTTATGTGAACACTTAGGTGCCGAATTTGAGTAGTCATTTTGATGCCTATATAAACAGCTTGTACAAAACATTGTGGACAGATTTTTTGACATATATGAAATATAACTTTGTGAATTATTCACTCTCGTTTTTCTTTAGGATTCAACTTGACTTATCTAGCTAAGCTAGTGGTGTCAAACTTGTTTCTTTTCTAAACTTATCACTCATTCGAGTGTGGCGTTCATCTTGATACCGTTTGGTTCCTATCTCATTAGATAGTGGGCCACGGTCCGTTTTCATCAAACCATTTTCACCTTAAAACTTATAAGATTCGTGTCCTTAATCGCTATTAAGGGTTCATTCTTGTTTTAAGTCTTTTTATCCACCTTTCCATCAAACTATCTTTATTTTTATATGTTGCTTATTTAACTATTTTATTTAAATTTAGCCTTTTGTTAAACCAAAATGAAAAGTACTTAATTTACGATTGGGCAAACAAACGACTCAATTACATTCCGTAAGTGAGTTCGTATCAGCTGATTTAGAGGCTAGTATTAATGTCATGACATTTAAAACATTTAAGCAATTAGGTCTTGGGAAACCCAAACAAACTAGGATGAGTATTCAATTAGCGGATAGAACCATTAGATTTCCTAGGGGTATTATTGAATATGTACTTGTAAAAATTGATAAATTCATATTCCTAGTTGATTTTGTTGTTTTAGACATGGATGAGGATAGTGACGTACATCTGATTCTAGGTCGGCCTTTTTTAGCAACTGCTAGAACTATTATGAATGTTGGTATGAGTGAATTAGTACTTCGTGTAGGTGACGAAACGATTACTCTTCAAGCTCGTGATTCTGTTAGAACATCTAGTGATCGAGATGATTTTTCAAGTACTGTTAATGTTAGTAACCATATGACTCAACCTTCTTTGCAAGAAACCTCTCAAAAAAACATAATGGAGCCACATTTTAGTCCATGCAACAGAAACATATTGATTTATGATGAATGGATGTTACAAATAGATGAACTAGATGAATGGCAAACACATGTCAAGGAGAAACCGAGAATACATGATGAAGAGCCAAAGCAACGCGATGATGAGCATATGAATGTGATGAACCGATTTAAGGTTGGGTACAAGGTACTGCTAGACAAAATAGATCTCATGAATTGCCACTTTGGAGCTTGATACAAACGTATCAAACCCTTTTACAGTACTGAACGTCTTCCCATACAGTACAGTCAAGGTAACTCATTTTGAATTTAGCACATTTAAGGTAAATATTACTCGACTTAAGCCTTATTTTGATCATATAATTAATAACGAGAAAGAGAAGCCCCGGCTCTGCGAACCACCGTAACCATGCGAATATAAGGTAAGTCAAGCTTAGGCTTTAAATAAGTGCTTCTCGGGAGGAAACCCGAATGTTTAAATTTTTCTAATTCTTTTAATTCCATTGCATGCTAATTTAAAATCTAAAAAAAATGTGTTTTTTGACCCACATGACCTAGACACATGGGCGTGTCCCAGGCTGTGTGCACAATAAGGGGTTTGATAGTGAGTTACACAGCCTGGCAGCATGGCCATATGACCCACACGACCTGGACACATGGGCGTGTCCTTGGCCGTGTGGATACTGGGACATAAATTTTCAAAAATTCGACGGTTACATCGCCTAAAATGGTCTACACGGCCTGACCACACGGGCATGTCCTAGGCCGTGTGAATCGTGGAGTTAATTTTTCAATTTTATTCCAAGTTAGAAAGTTACATGTGTAGGAGACACAGCCGAGCCACACAGGCATGTGGGATCTCACATGGGTGTTGGAAAAGTGAAGAAAATCACACACGACTGAGCCATACGGGCATGAGAGAAGCGAAGGAAATCACACACGGCTTGACACACGACCGTATGTGCCACATGGCTTGGACACACAGGCGTGTCCGAGGCTGTGTGAAGACTAGGCTTAATTTTAATTGCATAGGGGCTGAAAATACTCCGCACGCTCGTGTCACACGGCCATGTCGGCCAAACCCTAAAATTTCTTTCTCAATTTGTCTTTTTCTTCTTCCCCAAACAAGACACCCCCTTTCCCCCATCACCCATCTCTTATCCCTTCTCTCCATAGTCAACCAACCCCGCCCTCACCCACGCACGACATCGCCTCCCTGTAACTCCGGCCACTGTCTTCCGTCAGTCTTCCCCTTTTACCCTTTTCTTTATTTTATTTTTTTTATTTATTATGATTTGTTATATTATTTATTTTTATTTTACTGATCTATTTTCTTTTTTATTATTTTATTATTATTCTTATACTTAAATTTTAATTTTTTTAATATTTCTTCTATTTCTATTATTTTTAGTATTATCTTTTACTATTATTCTTATAATTACCTTTAATTTTATTGGTATCATTTAGTTTATTTTTTTCTTCATTTTCATTTTCATTTTATTTTTTTTAGTTGCTTTATTTATTTTCTTAGACTTATTTAATTTATTATCTTTTGAACTATGTTTTTATTTTTATTTGTATGGTTGTTTCTAATTTAGTTGTAATCTTTTAATCTTCTTCATTATTTGTGTTTATTTTCTTCTTAGTTTGCACAGAGTCTTACACTTCACTTTCAATTGTCTACATTTCCACTTTTCACCATTCTGGCGATTTCATCCAATATTCAAAGCAATTTTAGTTTTCTCCCTCTCTTATGATATTCTACATACACTGTGATTATATTTGTTTGTACATTGAGGACAATGTACATATTAAGTGTGGGGAGGTTATTTATATGACTATTAGAAAATCCCTGAATTATTCTCGTGCTTAAGTAATTTTCTCCTACTTCCATTAGAATGAATTTATTTCAATTTGGGATTTTTGTTGATGTGTTTTTGATTAATTTGTAGATATTTGTGCATTGGTTGGTTTAAACTTTAAGACATTAGAGAATAAAGCATGATAACTTTATTTTCAGAATTAAAAATTTTAGGTTGTTTACCTGAATTAAGGTATTATCTTGAAGTTTTAAATTTACAAGTTTGACATCAAAAACCATGATTTTTTGTAAGATTTTGAGCCTTTAGAGCATACATTTTTATTGCTCATTTTATTATTGGTTATGAGTATGTCAATTTGATTTGTTATTGTAGAACTTGCTTCGATTATACATGTCGAGACCACACCTTTGATTTGATCTACTGAGATGATAAAGGCACTTAGTTTTTAACCCACTTATGCAATAAAAAGCCTACCTTTGTAATTAACCATTAGTAAACCCTATTGCCCTTAACACACCATTTCTTAATTTTTGCATTACTGTTAACCCATAACTCATTTTGGTTCATTGAGAATTTTTCTCCTCTTATTGACTCCCTTTTTGTCAAGATTTGATTTGGTTAGTTGCCTAACTATGCTCTTTTGTTTGATTTGTTGAATTATTTATTATTGCTAAAAAAAAGAAAAAAAATAAGAGATCAAAAAAAATATTGATTATTAATTAGTCTTATTGATTGAACTTGAACAATTAAATTCATATTTTGAAAATAAGCTCGTTTCCATTCTTGAATAGTTCTCGATGTAACTGTCTTTAATTCAACATTTCTTTTATTTTTTATAGTTTGGTAATATATCGATTCGATCTTTATTTTAAACAAATATTTTGGTCTTTCTCCACAACCTTAACCTAAGACCCATTACAACCTCTTAAATACCTTTTGATTTGTTTATCATATCATTTTATAGTGGTGGAGATTTGATTTTCATGCAAGCCTATGGTAATGACTTTTCTTGTTTGACCATTGAGTGCTTATTCTTCAACCTTAAACACTTTGAGTGATTTGAGTAAATCTTTAGTGAGGATGTTGACTGTTGTCAATTTTGAATTAAAGGTAATCACTTAGATAAGGAGAAATACCTATGTTTTCGTGCTTTAAAAATTTTCAACTTGGATTGTTTGAATTTTTAATGCTCTTTTAGTTGAATTGTCAATGTATGATTATTTACGAATTATTTTGAAACATTATTGATTAGAATTATAAGATGAGAAAGATTAACTTTAAAGTGAGTTGAGGATTTTGCTTTAAGACAAGCAAACGCTTAAGTGTGGGGATATTTGATAAGCTATAAAAGTAACATATTTTAATCTCATTCTTAAAGCATTTTTGGATGATTAATTATGCAAATTAGTGAATTTGATATTTCTAATCCTTTCAATTCATGTTTCTATAGTTAGGAGAGCATATGGGAGCAAAAGGAGCAAAAAACGAGCCAAAAACAGACAAATAGAGTTATTTTTAGGATCCACATGGCCTGGGCATTTCCACACGTGCTGACCACACACCATGGCCAGCCCGTGTCGATTTCACACCCTACTTCCCAAATACATAGAAAAACCCAATTTTTAGGCTTTTTGAGCATTCTAAGGTCTATAAATACCCATTAGAAGAAGACATAAGGGGGTAATTAGAGAAGATCGAAGAAAACACTCGAAGAACACTATCAGAGTCAACTTGGAAGCAGATCTCCATTAAGATTGAAGATCTCATTTTAATTTCTTTCAAAGTTTTATTGAGTTTCATTATGTCTTGTGGTTTTTCTAACTTTGAGATGTTTTCATTCAGGATTATGAACTAATCCCGTAGATACCTAGTGGAGATGAAACCTATGATGAATCCTATTATTTCATTTATGTTTTTCGCAATAAATACTTGATTCTTATTCTCAATTATGTATGCTTATTTCTTGTTTTAATATTTTTGAGATATTAATTCATGTTTAATGTGCTTAATTCAATGGAGCCAAAGGCACTGTTTAAGAGTAGATCTAGCATAATTGAGTGGAGTTGCATGCAATCCTAGAAACATGATGACATAAATCTACCGGATTAGAGTCAAATCTAATAGGGGAATCCATAGATTTATTTAATGCGATGATAGGGGTTTTAATTAGAAAGAGATTTCAATTAATCAACCTAGAGTCAATTGTTCTTACTTTTGAAAGAGATATTAAAATAATTTAGGGATTTCTACGGATCAAGTAACAAGTGAATAAATTATTTAATTCAGATTCATAATAATAGGTGAAGTCTAGGTGGATTCTTTCTTAGGTATTGACTATCTCATAGGTTATCTTCGATTATTTTCCTATTTCATTCTCTGTTGTGTTCTTAGTTAAATTAGTTTAGTAATTTTAGATTAAAACATAATCACTCCAATTTGTCAGCTAAGTAATAAGTAGACGTTAATTACTAGTACTTTTAGTCCTCGTGGATACGATGTTCCTTACTCACCATAACTATACTATTGTTTGATAGGTGCACCTATCTTTATCGTATTTATAGTTAGTTTAGTGACCATCATATATATTTTAGAAATCAAAAGAATATTTAGATGAATGAAATGCACTTTTAGGAAGAGCAGATGTAGAGGTAGTGGAAGAACTGGATAGTGAAAAGAAGAATCAAATAAACATGGAACTCATCGCCCCAGAAATCTCGGGTAATGTTGACAAAGTTGAACTACAAGAATAGTATAATATAGACCCACCAACAGAGACAATAATAGCTAGGACTGAGTTAATAAATGAATGTCTGTGAATTCAAAAGTGCATAGAAAAAAAAAAGACAAACCAGCAGCCCTAAAGGATAAGCCTGAATTGAACATCCTATTCATATTCTTAGTTCTAAATCAAGCACCATAGAAGCTTATAGATCCATGAATTTTCCAGATGTTGAAAAGAGTGGGAAAATAAATATTGACAGAACTTACGATCATATATCAGGGTTTAATCAAATTCAACGATCGATGTATATAAGCATCGAGCTTAGGTCGTTAAGGAGTGTTTGAGTTTTACGACAATCATCAAAGGGAATTATTTGTAAGCCGATGGATGGATTTAATAGCCCACTGAAGTAGAACTTCAGTAGCGTAATACAATATTTTTTCCCTGTCCCTCTTCGAATCACTTCAAATAGTACTTTTGAAAAGCCATACTTGATCAATGAAAAGGATATAAACACTATAGACAACAATTGTGAACCACAACCCTCAACTTCTTTCCAGAGCACGAATGCTAAACACAAATTAAAGCAGCTGTGTGGGTATGTGGCTTTGAAAATCACTAATAGTTATGACTTGCGAAAAGAGTTTCAGGTCATTAAAGTAGGTCGAAAAGGTAAATTTAGAGGAAGAGACAACCGCAAACTAATAGAATGACATGATGGGTGTTGGACTAATACAGATAGAGACAATTCACAAGGATCACCCCGGTGCCTATCGACTTAGTTGACGGATGAGTCCACCATCAAGACCTAACATTTTACCACCGTTTGATTATTACTAACTATACTAATGGTATACTTCTATAACTAAGTTGTTAATGTACTATAGGAAGGTCACAGACAGGTCTAACAAACGTTTGAAACACTCTGAAGATAAAAAATTTGGGAAACAAGGTCAACGATGTGGCACAGAAAATTCTATGTCGCAACATCGTGGGCATTAATAAAGAAGTTCAAAAATCAACCTAATGTCACGACATCACTAATGTTGTGACAAAGAAGATACTTTCTCAGAATTTCAAAACTTCAGGGTGTGTCACGACATCAAACCCCGATGTTGCGATATGAGAATCTGTTGGGATGTTGTGGCATCGAACCCCCGTGTTGCAACATCGTTGCAAATTTTTGTAGGGTCAACCAACCCGGTTATGCAACTCGACAAAATAACCTCTATTATACCTAATTTTTAACCCTGAAAAACATCCTTCTAAACATAAAAATACCATTCTAATACAATCTAACTTCATTCTGATATCAAACCCCCTCTAAACGCCCCTCAAAATATATTTTCTCCTCAAAACCCCTAAATCTCAATACTTTATTCCAGATTCAGAGAAGCTACATTTGAGGGAGTTGTCATCCACAATAACAAGAGAAAGCATAACTGAGTTTTACAATAGTTGAAGTTTAAGTATTCTCAATCCTCTCTTACTTTTATATTAAATATCTTGATTATCTTGCTTATAAATATTAGTAAGGATGCCTCCTAGAAAGAACAAGCGAGCTATGGTCTAAAAAACATTAAATGTTTAAGACTCTTCGCGATTTCATAATACTAATATGGAAAAATATTTCCTTGAGTTACAAGAGAGACCACTAATTTAGGAATGAGGGTTTGAAGCCTCAGTGATTCACAATAAAGAAATACGGGCTTTGGTCTGTTACCATAAATGGGTGCAATTTTGTGTTGTTCCCATGAATAATGCAAACCTACCTGTGGTCCAAGAATTTTACGCGTCACTTAAGGATCAGGCGATTAAGCAAGTCTATAATGTGATAATAAATTATGTTAATTACGATGGGAGGACGTTCCAATCTCCCCTAGTGATATCTGTGAATTTTATAACATCCCATTCTATGAAAAAGATTTTATTGATAATATGGATCTAGAGAAATTTTAAAATACTGACATGGAAGATGTTATAAAATATTAGAAAGATCAATCATACAGAAAGATCAATCAAATGTTAGAAAGGGAGCTCTTGGAGACATAGATGCAAATCTTGACAGATTGATTAAATGGATGCAGGAGATAGGACCAATACTTCAATAATTCAAAGGAATCAATAGGTTATGCCCTCCAAATTATCCCTAAGATATGTTCAGGCTGACTTTGAATCATTAGGATGATAGGGTTAATCTTAAGGAGAAAGGTGTCGCTCAAGAGTACCCTGGAATGAAGGACGAATACGAAGTGGCATTTTAGCCATAATTTTCTACACCAAAAGGGCCTGTCATACAAAGCCCAACTCACTATGCACTTTTAATAGGTTGGAGCTCCCACCGAACTTATGTCAAAGGAAAGGGGAAATCCCCTATGGACTAGAGACGTTTTCATCCCCTCGATGATTCCTAGGAGGATTGAATTTTTTAATTTTTCTTTTTTAAAAGACTCATATTAATTCTTGAATTATTTTAAACTTAACTTTGAAAGAGTAGGATAGAAGTAAATTTTTTAGTGTTTGTCTTGCATTTGATTTTCTATGAAGGAACCCAACACAAAAAAGACACAAACAATTTGACCTATACATGATTAAAGGAGGAAACACCCACCATTATCAATTAGAGCGATCACGATTAATCAAGTAACTTCTTTCCTTATCTTCTTATGGGTTACACATTGAAGAAAATGTGTTAACTAAAATGTGTAGGGGGTAACATAGGAAATTTGTTTTTTATTTTTTTATTTTTCTTATCTTTTGGTGTGCTTGAGCTTGTAGAAGTGATTAGTTAGAAGCATGTACACTGGTTGCTTATGTTTATGAATAAATTTTGCATGATGGTAGGTGGTTTTAGATTTTTGAGCATTAGACTACTAAATTTTTATATGTTACACTGTAAATACGTATTAAGCAATCACCTATACCAAATGATATTGAAAATACAAGGAAATGACCATGCTAGTATGAATGATAAATGGTTGAATTTGAGTTTGTTTGGTTGGTTAATTTTGTGCATATTGAGGTATCTAGGGATGACCTAAGGCATTGTTTGGAACACATCCCGAGCCAAAAAGCTAGCCTATTAATATTCACCTTTTGTACCGATTTTTGAGCCTTTTGACACTTCTTGATGAACCTCATTACAAACCTCAAGCCTAAAAATGTTAATTTGTATTTGCCTTTTTTTTAGTCATACACCGCACGATTATAGATATCTAGCCATATGTATTGTGGGTTAAGTAGATGCATTAAGGCAGAGTTTGCAAAAATAGAGTGAAATAGGAAAGATTAGTGTGATACGAGAATTATAGGTTAGCCTGAAAGTGGAAAAAAAAAACAAAAATCTGAAAAGCAAAAGTATTGAATAGAAAAAGTTCTTGAAAAAAAAGGTATTCATGAGTGAGATGAGTTGAAAAAGAAAAATTCAAAAAGTCATAAAATATAGAGAAACTCATTCATTAGTTTACAAAAACTCGTAGGCTAGCTATAGTTACTATGTCATGCTATGATTTCCTATACATGGAATAGGAGAAATAAGGCGGTGAGCAGGTAAGGGTCACTAAGGGGGGAAGAATGGGGATTAATACAATGTGCCAAACTATTTTCGTGGTTGTAACCCTTTTTATGCTTACTTTTTTTTATTTACATGCCTATCCTAAGCCGTAAAATGTTACAAGACAAAATTACTATGTGACCTAAATACCCTAATAAATGAATCGATATCATACTAAACATATGCATAAATGACTATTTATATTCTGCTCGGATAATCAAAGTACTTGTATGATTTTTTAATGGATTCCTATAGGTAAGACCCTTAATACTCGTATATTGTGTAACATACTGAACTTAGATGTTTGAAATCAAAGGTGGTAAATCAACTGTTCATCATGCTGAAATTGTTAGTAACCATAAAATGTCTAAGTCATATGCTCTGAAGTCAATACTTGTATCATATTTTCTCAAGGGTCGTCATCTTATTTGTCATTTTTTTATGTTGCTTAAGGACAAGTAACGACTTAAATGTGAAGGAGTTTGATCTACCATAATTTGGTGTAGCAGATTAAACTAGTTTTCGCATTTAAGTAGCTTGAATACAAGCATTTTTGTTATGTTTTAGTTAAGTTTTCATATTTTTATTTACATTCAATAAAATGTGCAAATTGAGTCTTTTATTGACCTTAGTGGCTGAATGAGGCCTAAGGGTGAGCTAACGCACTTTGTGAGTGTGCAGGAGACCATTAGAAGGTGCACTGAACAGATATTGGTCACTATGTCGAAACATGGTTGACTCAATGTTGCAACATAGGGAACATAATCGAGAAAACTTAAGACTACCTTCGATGTCGTGAAACAAACTAAGGGTCTAGTGACCTACCCCTAAAGAAAGTTGTAGAGGAGTATATTGATTGCTATGTCGCAACACAGGTCCTGGTGTGTTGCGACAACGACTTTGTGACAGAAAGAACACACGAAGCAAGGGAGTTTTGGTTTGCACAATTAAAATTTAAGCTCAAGAATGTCAGCTAACCCAGGGTTAAGGACGACGACCACCTGAAGGCTATAAATTCATTTGTCACCTGTTATGGACATCATTCCATTTAGCCTAAATTCTCTGTATAAAATTTAGTTTAGTTTTCTTTCGTTATTAGGTTTTAGATTCCTTTCCGTTGTTCTTGTTGATTTCAATATATTTGAATTATCAAAGCATTCAAAATCTGTGGATTCGTGCTTAATTAAAATCCAATCAGGCTCTTTTATTTACTCTATCTTGTCGATTTAATTAGCATGCTTTCTCTTTACATCGATTATATATTGTCTATGGAAGCCATGAGGAATAATCCCTCTATGAGGGATTAGCGAGTATATGATCTGTTAACTGTTTTATAAGGTTAGTCAACAAATCAATTGTTAGGGAAAGGAAGAATGTGAAAGAAACCCTATGCCTGACAACCCCGAGAAGTCATCAAGGTTGGAATTAACCCAAAATTTGTATTGCCCATCCTTGAACACCTTAACCCCAAACTAGTCTGAACTGTGAGGTTGAAATATAAGTAGCTTTTGCTGAGTCGTGATGTTAGTGGAAGGTTGGAAGATCCTATTAGGGTAGTGACTAGTTGATTAATGAGGAACCTAAAACAACAGTTGATGGTGGTTACCAAAACGAGCTAATCAACCATAATCAGATTTGATTTATTCTCTCTTTTTAATCTCTTAAGTTTTATCTTTTTATGTTAATTTATTTTTATTACTATTATTATAAAACCCCAAAAATCCTTTATTTCATATTTTTTGTACTATAATTTATTTAAAAGTATTAATTAGATATTTTAGTGTTTAGGTTAGAATTGATCTGGCACTCACCTCCCCTGGATATGATCCTTAGAGTATTCACCTACTTCGTTGTAAAACTATATTACAACTCAACTCGTATACTTGCCAATACTGTCTTGTCTTTCTATATTTTATTGTAGTATTCACACTCTGGACGTTAGTACGTCTGAAGGCGGTTAGTTATAATGAACGCCTCGCGAATGTGTTATGTGTCATTTCTCTTCTAAAACGAGAAGCATATACTTGGTGGAAAACAGTTATTCGACATGTGCTCGCTCATCAGATTGATTGAGATTTATTTCAGTCTGAATTCTAGAAAAAAAGTATGTTGGTGAATTGTACCTTGTAGATAGAAATCAAGAGTTCCTATTTCTGAAGCATGGTGAGATGGCAATAATTGATTATGAACACGAATTTTTTTGACTCAGTAAGTACACTCTAGAACTTGTTCTGATTGAAGAAGAAAGTTGTAAGATATTTATCCGGGGAATACGAGATGAGCTTCGAGTTCAGTTGGTCTTGCACAAAATAAAAGAGTTTGTCGATCTAGTTGAACGAGTGAAAATGGTTGAACAAGCCTTGGGCATAGATAAGATAGACGAACCTCTTCGAGCATTTGGGAAGAGAGTAGGGACTATAGGCTCACAACCTTTGCTTAAACGATCTAGGGAGTCTCGAGGTTCTGGGAAATCGATTCTACTGGATATAGACTATTAGAAAGATCAAATTAAAAACCCATCAGTATCTATTGGTAATATTAAGAAGTCGAAAAAGGACATAACTATTCCTAACTGTGAACTTTGTGGTAGAAAACACAGAAGTGGATGTTGGAAGAAAATGGGAGCATGTTTTCCATGCTAACCTTTAAAGCATATTGCTCGAAATTGTCCAAGAAATGTTAGTAATATTCTTGCTACTACCCAAATATCTTTTTCGACAAAAATAGGTCATGGAAACATTATGGTTGAATCCATAGAATGAGGATTTGGTACGTATTTTAAAGATTTAAGTTCAATTTACTTGTTTAAAAAATTACGTTATTCACATGATGGTGAATTAAATGAGTTCATAAGCAGCGTATAAATTAAATTGTGATAATGAGCAATGAATATTGAGAATCAAACTGAAATAAATAAAATTGAAAATAATACAATTTAATTGATATGTGGTATTGGAATGATGATCTGAGATTTATAGAATGTGGGTTGAATTCATTAGAAAATTTGAAATTGGTTATGCTATTAATATCCAGGTTATACTTCGGTATATACGATGATGCACTGTATGTATCAATATAGTTATATCAATATATCTGATGATGAACTATTTGTGCCAGTACAGTTACTTCAATATATCTGATGATGCACTATGTGTGGTGGTATAGTTACTTTGGTATATCCGATGATGCATTGTATGTTCTAGTATAGTTACTTCGGTATATCCAATGATGCATTGTGTGTGCCAGTATAGTTACTTCGGTGTATCTGATGATGCATTGTATGTTCAAGTATAGTTACTTTAGTATATGTAGCATCCCACAATAGGGTCTAGAAGTTTGACCTTGGTGAATTGGGGTTAGCCAATAGAATTGGCGAGCTGGTGTACGCTAGCAGGTCAGGCTAGCTGAAGTACGCTAGTAGGCTTGGAAAGTTGGAGTTTGCCAGGAGACATGGTGAGATCGTGTTCACCAAAAGATTGGTGAGTATAGGTTGCCAGTGGGTTAGACAAATTGAAAATATTGGTTTGGGCCGAGCAAGCTGAGATCTCCATTGTGATTGGTGAACTTGGATTCGACAGTAGATCTGGTAAACTAGAGTCTGTCAGAAGGTTGGCGAATTGGGGTCACCAATTTTGGCCATGTGTGTAAAGTAGAGTTATACTAGAACTAGGAAGACAACATATATTATATCACCATTTATGCACGTACCTATTTCCTACTTCTATTAGAACTAGAGTATCCTAAGACCACTAAAACATTTAGTGCCTATAAATCTTTCCATTAGAAAATCTAACATTTTGAATTCTATCAAATTCATCATCTATTATTTTGTTACAAAGTTCTAAGAACCCAGGAACTACCTATTTGGAATTCAAGGTAAGATTATGTTTTGCTGTTGATGTTCAAAAAGGTTTGCAACAAAGGAAACTAGGTTCGCTAAAAGACTAGTATGTACGAACCTAGTTTCGCTTATGTTTATGTGTGTGTGTTTTGAATGTACTATTTGTAACTTATGTATGTCTATTTCAAACCCAACAAAATTGTCTACAGGCGGATATAAAGGAAAATCAAAGCATGTCTAAAGTTTCAGAGAAACTGGTGAGTGTTCAGGGATCGCCACTTGTATGTGCAAACCATAATGTTAATCAGGAGCTTAGGGGTTTCACCTAAGTTCCAAGAGTAAGTCTTTTATATAAATTTTTTAATGAGTGTATTTTTATATGTGTTTTTATGGGAGCTTTATATGGTAAGCTCTACATGATTTCATGTTTTGCGAGCTCCTAGTGATTTTTGAGCTTTGTGTTAATTAAATGTTTTGACAAGATAACCTTCTGAATCTTTTGGATATAATGGCATGCAATAGGATTGTGAGTACTCCCCTTTATGTTTTATGTTTTGGGCATTGAGGCTGTGGGGCAAGTTGGAGAGATAAAGGACTGTCGAGCTAGGTTCCATTCAATGGGACATGTTGGTGTCTTAGAGAGTGTTTAACCTTGTGCTATCCTTATGGGACATGTTGATTGTGCTTTGAAATTTTAAAATTTTACCAGCTTTCTACCGGTAAGTGTATTCAAAATAGACTTCACACAAGTATTGCGAACCCTATTCACAATTCAAGAACCATGCCTATGTTTCTATTTAACTTATGTTTTGTACTGCATTGTGGTTACTGTTTCCTGTGTATTCACTAAGTTCGAAAGAACTCACACACTCTTTTCTAAACACTACATATTATAGATCGTAGAGTGAGCGGCGAAGAGGCAAGTGATCTAGGTGAAGCACAACTACTGTTAAGGTGATACAAGAGAACCCTAGATTTAAGGTAATGAGGTTTTCTATTTGGGCTTAGAGAAATCTCTAATGACTTCTCTACTTGTCTTAGGACTTTGTAGTTTCCTTAATGTTTCCTTATATTTGTTTATATATTTTATTTGTGAACCAATATTATTTTATAAATACCTATGTATTCCAAGCATAAAATTTTAATTCAAGTTTGATTGATGCCTTCTCAATTGATGATCTCACAACTAATCAGTAATTTCTAAATCTTGACTTTTCCAAAAGGTATAGCACAAATATTTTAAACTTATAGAGTTCACCAAGGTTACTGCGAAGTGAAAGGAGTTGAACTTCACCAAAAGTGTGAACCCAATGATCGGCGAACTGCTATCTGCGAATCCATAATGCCTTTGAGTTTTAGAAACCTTGCGAACCAAGTTTACAAAACCTTAGCTCTCAGAGGTAGCTTATGAGACCTTCCCCGTTTAGCTAACTTACCCCTTAAGAGACTTGGAAGTTGCGAGCTATGCAGAGGTGCAAACCCATATGTTAGATAGATGTACTGTTGTGCACCACAAAGTGCATTATGTTGCAAAAAATTAGAGTTCACGTGCTATTAGTTCCTTTCCCTACATTTTTATGCTTCTACAAAATAGTTGTTAAGCGAAACAAGTTCATACAATTCTGCCGTTAAGAACCCTAAAGCTTGTGAAGTGAGTTCGTAAGATGGGTTTTCATAAGTTTGTGCATATTTTACTCACATGTATATATATATGTGTGTACCCTTAAACCATTATGCAAGTGAAACCCCATAAGTATGCTAACTATTATTTGTATGCGAGCTATTTTTTTTAAGTTTTGATGGTAAATACCTTTATAACATTCTGCTACAAACTAGACATATTACATACTTTTAATTGTGGTATGTTGGAGGATAGGTTGGTTTTAAAGGAGAGTTGTTTAGGTGGCTAATGTGGCTTTCCATAGCTCAGGTTTGGCAATCGGACTGAGTATGGGCTGTTACAGTATATTCGATAATGCACTGCAAGTGGCAATATAGTTACTTCCGTATATCTGATAATACATTGTATGTTCAAGTATAGTTACTTTGGTATATTCGATGATGCACTGTATGTGCTAGTATAGTTACTTTAGTATATCTGATGATGCACTGTGTGTGCTAGTATAGTTACTGCGGTATATCTAATGATGCACTATGTGTGCCAGTACAGTTACTTCAATATATCTGTTGATACACTATGTGCCTTTGATATATTCGATGGTGCGCTGTGTGTGCTAGTATAGTTGTTTCGGTATATTTGATGATGCACTGCGTGTGCTAGTATAGTTACTTCGGTATATCTGATGATGCACTGTGTATGCCAGTAAGTTGTTTTGATATGTCACACCCTGAGTCTGGCGAATCTGAGTTGAAGACGTAGAGTTGTGAAGTTATTTGTTTGGCATAGTAAAATCCACCACTTTACAATCTTCTGACGAATCAGAATATGGTGTAGAGGTGAATAAATGTTTTAGGTTATTCTTATTCTATTATATAAGAGAAGGATATACCAAGTGAAGTATTAGTCGGGTGAGTTACTGCAATAGTCGGGTGAGTTACTGCAATATGCATAGTATGCCCAGCTCCCTGAGTACTATGTTATTTTGGTTTTGTCAAGTGATCTTGTTAGGGGTCAACTGGATTGACTGGTCAAATATCAATTATGTAGGATCCTCATGTATGTTTTTCTGGAAATTTGTAGGCCATTAAGAAGGAAAAAAATCTGGGTTCAAGTGAAACTTGTTTAGTTCCAACAATAGAATTTGATTATATATATGTGGGTGAGAAGGGTTTATGAGAAAGTTTATTCTTCCTTCAATATTATTTCTTTGCTTCTTTTTCTTAAATCTAAATGTTATCATTTCCTCATCAAGCTAGAAGCTAAGGTTCTTGATTTAATCAGTGGTTAGTCCACCTCATGGTAAGTAATATAGCTCTACATGTTAAATTTTTGGAAGAGTAATGTTGTTAGGAGTTATATGAACAGTAAGTCATGAATACAAGGCCTTGCATGTAAATGGGTTTTAATGGTGAATCTGTGTTCTTTAAGTAGTTGTTGCTGTTGGATCTAGATAGATGTTCAAGTCTGAAGTTCGAGCTACAGTTTAGGTGAGTGTCAGGTGAGTCTCAATTCTAACTCCTACATGTTAATTGTTCAGTTAAAGATTTATATATCATGATAACACTTCAAATAACAAGTAAGTGAGTGAAGCATAGTAAAGATGTTATGTGTGTGTGCTGATATTATGTATGAACTATGAAACTACTATATGAATAGAAAGTGATTGGTAAGTAAGCAGGTAAAGTCTGATATAGGAATGTACAAGTCGATCAGCTATGCGCGAACAAATCTGGTTAAGTAAATTCAGGATAAAACGTCCCTTGTGATGCCTCTGGTAGGGCAAATATATTGCTAACTATAATGGCAAATCATGATATGAAAATAAGTGTAGGACTATGTGGTTGTGACCCATAGCAATGTATGATATGAAAATACTCATGGTGTAGCCTCTAGCAAGATGAAGGCTGGACTGGCAGATCACGAAATGAGAATGTGTAAGTCCACGTGGCTGACACCCATGGCAATATATGATTGTATGAATATTCATGGTGATGCCTTCAGTAATAGGATTAAACTAGCAGATCAAGTCATGAAGTTATGTATAAGTCCGTAGGGGAGAAACCCATGGCACCTTTTGTGAAAGTCCATCGGGACAGTAAAGACATGATTTTGTATGTTTTTCATTGTGGTGTGATTTGCTAAGGCTTTTTGGTAAGTTCTATATAATCTTATTGGCATATCCGGTGATAGATATATGATAGAATGTGGTTATCCACACTTGTGGTAAATTCAGGATAAGTTCTGAGAATTCTTTGATAGATAAGTATATGATAAGATTATGATACATCTAAAGTTAATTTGGTTAAATTAGTTTCATGATGTAATCAAATAAGTCTTAAGAGAAGTCTCTTGAAAAGAAGTGTGCATTTGCATGTTGAAAGAGGGTATCTGCCATGGTAATTTGTTAGTCTACATTATGGGTGTATTTGTAGTCATGAAAGATATACGCATTTGTCAACCTGATTTCGTTCGAGTAACATAGTGTTGAAACCTGAGTATCTAATATCCTTCATATTTGACTAGTATCATATTTCCTTCTGGAACCTTACAGAATCTGAGTTGTTAGTCATCCTGGGTTTTCTTGTGATCTGTAACAAAGATGGGTGTAATTATTTTGATTTGGATAGTTTATTGCCAGTCTAAGCATGTATTGGGTTAAACTAGAATATGATTTGTTTGGTAAACTGATGGTATTTAACTCATCGTGGGAATCCGCCAAATGTGTAAGTATCTGCCAGTGAATAATGTCAGTGAACCACCGTTTTAGAATAAGTGTCTGTGTAAAGAGATGGTCTATATGAAGTGGGCTCTGAAGAGATATTCTTTCGAAATGTAATTTTTTTGTTCAAAGAGAAAAAAGATACTATTCTATTGTTAGGAAAGATCTAAAGTCGGCCAAATAGTTAAGTGAGAACCAATACGTTAAATTTAGTAGTTGGCATATAAGTGCAAGTTCGAGATTCTAAACGTATCCACCCAAACAGTGATGGAATCAAATCTTTGAAAGGGGAAATACAACAAAGTAGATTCCAAGGTATTCTATATTAAAGCTCACTAATTTAGTATGAACTTATAAATGTTTGTTTGAGTTTAAGTTGTTGCTAAAGGTGAGTACGCCAGGAGAGACCAAGCCATAGAAACGACGAGTTAGGATATTATGTAAATAAGGAATGTCTCAAGATTTGGCGTATACTAGGTCTACGCTTTATCGTGACTGTTTTCAATAAACTTATGCATTGTAAAAAATTTATGACAAGTCTAATCTATCTTATTTTTAAATACTTTTCTTTGTTTCTTTATTAACAAATACCTTAGGTAAAATACTACGAAATATGTTTTCAGTCAACAGTACAAGTTATCTTCCTTTGAAAATTTTTCTAAGTACTTGGGAAGTAACACCTAAAATCTGGACCTGTTGATATCCGATGATGCACTGTGTGTGCCAATATAGTTGCTTCGGTATATCCAATGATGCACTATATGAGCCAATATAATTGTGTTTATTCATCTGAAGATGCATTTATGTGTCAGTATGATTGTTTTGATTTTACCCGATGATGCATTACGATGCTAGGTTGGCATACAAGTTGGTTGATCTAGGTATCTGGCTTGAGTCCGAGCAAGATTAATAAAGTTATAACTTGTGAATAGGTTAAATAAAATTTGAATTAGGTTGATATAGTGATTGTTAACTCAAATGTAAATTTCGATATATGAATATCGATAAAATGTGAAAGACTATGTGATCTAGTTAAACAAGTCTAAGGACCGATAAGAAATGATGGTCAACAAATTAATTGATTCGGAAATGAAATCTTAGTACCCCACCTCTTTCCAGATAAATTTTGAGGATGAAATATCTTAAAAATGGGGAGAATTGTAACGACCCGAAAGTTAGTGGGGTTGGAAAGTCGGGTTTTGGAACCCAATTTTTTTAAACCAAGACCATAAATATTTTTATTAAATATTTACAGAATTATATTAGAAGTGAATTGAATTTCAATTGAGTAATATTGTCTAATTAGTTACTGATTAAGGTTTAGGGGCTAAATCGCATTAGTTATAAAAGTGTGAATTATTAAGGATATATAATTAGAACTTAATGCAAAGGGCTTAAAAATTAACTTTACCTAGATTATATATATGGTCGGTTAAGAAAGTATATATGTATGTTTATACTATAAAACTTAAGTAATTAAAAATTCTAAAATGAAAGAAAAAGTATTATTTCCTTTTTCATCTTCAAAGCTTCGAAACAAATTAGGGAGAAAGGACACAAATGATTTGGGGTTCCAAAATTTCAAGCTTCAATTGGTATGCTCAAATTACTCATTTTCTTGTATTTTTTAAGCTTTTAGAATCTTAGAAGCTTAAGTTAGTTGACCTATGTCGTATTTTTTGGTAATCTTAAATTTTGACGATGTTACCATTATTATATAGTTGAAGTTTTAATTTGATATATTTTGAGTTTAGTATTGAAAAAGACCTAAATTGTAAAGTTAATTCATGATTTTGTTCAATAGGGACTATATTGCACAAATTTCAAAATTTGTAGAGGGAATTAGAAATAGGAAGTCAAATTGGGCTTAGAGTGAAATTAGTATAAAATTGGAGGTTAAATTTAAAATTTATGTTAGTCTCAATTTTAGGGACGAAATTGAATAAAATGAAATTTTTTTCTTAAATTAGCAATTGGATGTGAAAATGATTGCGTATTGTTGATTTGGTTCATTTATGTTAATTCGTAGCTAACTTCAATCCAGATTCCTCAAAACGGAAAGGAAAAGATAAAGTCATCGATAAATAGCTCAAAGATTACTGTTTGTATTTCTATAACCCAAACCTTGTCAACTGTTGTATTTACGGATTGCACTACATGGTAAAAACATAATGTAGGTTGGATATGATAGAACGAGCTGAATTGAATTGATCTGCATTAGTTGTTTATGATAAGGACTAAATTGAATAGTTTTGAAAATATGATATATTGCTATAATTATGCAATTGAATTCAATTGTGATGGGTTATATACTATCACATATGTGAATTGATGATTGGTTGATGAAATTATGTTGCAGAATTGAGAAATTATTATTATAAATTGAGATGAAAAAAGATATTAAAGTTTGATGATCCAATGAATGTGAAATGGTAGTGTAATGCTACATATTAGTAATTTTGTTAGATTGGTTAAAATAAGTTATGAAGATGTGAAAGTCGTGATATCCCTAATGGAGAATAAGTCCATCTATAGTGGTACCGCGATATCAGACCATAGGTGTCACGATACTGAGACCCCTAAGACTTCCAATCTTAAAACTGTTGTGGGTATCACGATACCGCTGCCTAACAGGTGAAAAAATTGCAAGGCCAATTTTATGTCCAAACAATCTTAAGTCTCTTTTTCACATAAGGGCAAAATGGTCATTTTTAGGTTAAATGTTAGTAGGCTATAAATACAAATTTATAAGCCTTTCATTTCATATTTTGTTAGCAGATAGTTTCCTTTAATTTTCCATAGTTTTAGGGTTAGATTTTCTTTTCTTTCTCTTTCCATTTTTAGTTTAGATTTTCTCTGTTCTTTTTAGAGTAGATTTTATTCTTGTAGTTTTCTTTCTTCTTTCTTGAAAAAGACTTTGTAAATGAATATTGATGAAGCTTTTAGGTGTCATTGGTTTGCCATGTAAATAAACATTTATTATCCTTATCTCTATATTCTGCTTATTAACTATTCGATGAAATGTCTATTTGGATGTTAAGCTTTTTGATGTGCTAAATTGTTAGATGGTTTGTTGATTAGTTGTTTGTTAGTTTAAGTTAATGTCTATTATTGATTAATTGGTTGTTCGATTATACTGAAATGCTTAATAAGCTAGAATTGACGCCTCTAGTGAAAAACCTATATAAACGAGACCAAGAGTAGAGTTTTTCCTTAGATAGTTCGATATGATTGTGTCAAGTAGTGAGACCGGGAGGTGATTTATATGCCTAGGTGAGACTGAGCAGTAATATTAGGTAGTATCTTTTAGTCTAGGATGATACTGAGAGGAGATTCCTAACTAAAAGTGGCAACCAGTATAGTCGATATAGGTTCATTAGTCTAATTAGCACTCAACTAATCAATCGACCATCATTTAATCATTTACATTATCTAAAAAAATAAGAAGAAAGTTTAACTTAATTATTTTAGATTATAAATATTATTTGGACTTCCACTAATAGTTTCTGACTCGATTAGATTAGTACTTGCTTAACTTGTAATTAACTTGACAAGAACATTTACCCACTTGGCAATCCTTTCGGTTCGATCCCTTGTTATACTTCATGTTCCATCAGAACTATAAGTATTACATTTGACCTATATACTTGCTATAAAACCATAGTTTAAATTTGCTTTATAAAATTGTTTGTTTTATGCAAACACGGTCAATTTATTGGCGCCATTGATAAGGATTGCAACGGTGTAAGTGTGTAGTCAAGTTAGTTTCCTTTAAGGCAATATTAGTCGAAAGACAAGGAAATTAGATATTATGTTTTATTTCTTCATATATTGTTTTATTTTCATTTTCCTTGTTGAAGATTTAGTTTAATCATGTTTAAATAACAGTGAATATAGGTGGCCAGGAGACCAATACAATTATGAAGATCAATCGGGTTAAACAACTGGAGATTCAACAAACCATTGGATTTATGATGGCGGTTGTGGATGGCAACAATATTCATACGAGCAGTCTTATGGTTTGTATGGATATGCAACCAAGATGGGTAGCTACAATCAAGGGTGGTCGAATAATTATCTGATACAAGTTTCATATTCTTCATATTACTATTCGCAAGTAATATGGAGAGTGATGAGTACATGGAAGACCCATCCCTTGCTACACGAGTTGTAAAGTGGGATGAGATCATGTCTTCGATTCAATCTGATATGTCCTCTATATCCAAGACGATGAAGCAAATATTAAAAGTCTTCCAACATCATGCCACAATTAGAACTCGATGGAAGAGGTCGAGCATGATATTTCTGAGCTCGAGGATGAGGGCCACTCCACCATTATTAAGCATGATGAGTTAAACATGGATGTTCAACAAAATTTTGGAGTTGGCGATTGTGATGAGATCATGAGAAATGAAGAATGGGTCTTCACTCTGGTTAATGTAAGAGTAGAATTAGGACTAGGAGTAGAGTTACCTGTAGATGAAGAGCTAAATCGGGAATTAAGTGAAGGTAAGGAGGAGCCGACACACTTTTCGAGTATTGTTAAAGAAGAACCAACCAGCAAACATAAAAAGCATATCTACTTCAGTTCGAAATGAGAAGTAAAACCAATATCTACAACTTATTACTACATCGAGTTTGTAATGCTCTAGGCTATAGTACCCTAGAACGAGTTTTGGAGTTGGTTAGGCTTTGGAGAGAAGTGGCTCGTGATGTGGATTTCTCGACGATCAAAGAGAAGACAAAAGCAATGTCTTCAATCGAAGAGGGAGGTCATTTTCTCGATGATAAAGAACAAATGTCGATTCAGTGTCAATTACCTTATGGAAGTTCTCTTATGATGGTGATACAGATTGCCCCAATTATTGAGGATTTCAACAATTTTATTTGTGTTCTTTCTTATTTATTTTTATTTTATATTTTGATTATTTTACTTTTGGTGTCTTTGTTTTGTTTTTCTATGTAGGTCTATCCATCGAGAGTTACACAACATTCAGAGTCGAAGTTTGAGGACTACTCCACCATTTTGCAGTACTTACATTGGATAAAAGGAGTATCCTTAAACTTTATCTTTAGTTTGGACACATTGTCTCCAATGTGTAACTTAAGTGTGGTGGGTGTATATAGATTTTCACTTTTTGTGTTTTGTTTGCATATTTTCTATTTTTGCACAATTTAAAAAAAATCAAAATATTTCAAAAACATTTTCCTTTTTTATTTATTTTGTTGTTTTTGCATGGTTCTTAGACAATAATTGGGCAATAGGCCATGGGTTGTAAGTATGTTGAATTGCCAAGCATGTAAATTTTGACTAATACTAGATAATTTGATGTTCTTAATTGTGGACTAGTTTGTTCGATTAGTTAATTTGTATAATAGATTAGAGGTAATAACCTTAAATGAAAATATATAAAGTGTACCATAAGATGAATGAAGCATATGGATCCTTGTAGATAAATTATTTGAATTGTTAACTATTCGTTTAGATATATGTATGCTTGATAGAATTAGTGTTGTGAATAATTCGGGAAAAACCTTAGGCATTGTTTAAACTAGCCTAAAGCCTATAAGCTTACCTTTTGCTATGTGCCTTTAGTTCCCTTATTGTTGGGCCTTAAGCATCTTTTTCATTGTAACCTTAATATCAAAACCTAGAGCCTAAATGAGTCAACTACTCAACCTTTCTCTATCTTGATATTTTTAAATGAACTATGTAATAGACGTCGGGCCATAAACATTGAGGGTTAGGTAAAAATGTTATGGCGGTTTTGTGTATGGTAAAATAAAATGAAGAGATTATGCGATTTAGCACATAAAAAACAAGATAAGAGAACATTGTGAACAAAAGAGCGCAAAAAGTAGAAAAAGAGAGCTTTAAAATAAATCAAAGTTGAGCTTGGAAAAGAAAATCTTTCAGTTTACATTTACTAGTTTTCTACGTACTAATGTAGCGTACTACCTTCTAAAAGTTTGGAGAAATAAGGAGGTGACTTTATGAATAAAGTGGGTGTGAATGGGAAACAAAGTCATGTGCTTAACCATTTATATTGCTTGAAACCATTTTGAGCTATATTTTGTTTCAACTCTTATCCATCCTAAGCCTCGGAATTTTACAAGCCTAAAAGACCTTTGGGACCCGACTAATTCACTAACACAATAATTCTTGAATTGCTTGAATTTCTCCAGATGAACATGACCAATTCATTTTTTATATTTATGAGCTATCCATGTAATTCGTTTAGATGGACAACACTTGAACATCCATTCATTTTAATTGCCTCTATATTTGTTAACATTTTAATTTATTGAACTAATTGTGTTTGCGTTGAGGATGCCACTAAGTGACTAAATTGTCTGATTTAGTCCAAGGGTCGTCTTTTTGTATGTTTAGTGTGTTTGCTTGAGGACAAGCAAAGGTGTCATTTGTTGAGCAAGCCAACGCTCTGATTCAGATTGGGTTGTTTTTGGATTTACATTAACTTGAGCTCAGATTAATTGAATTTTAGATTTTCTCAATTTTTGTGGAGTTTAGTGTAATGCTGGAGTTTGTGCAAGTGTACACAGTCGTTATCAAGTAATAAGTAAGTATCGAGTTATCGTCTCAACAGGGATTGTATTTGTTCTAAGTCACTTAATTTGTAAAATTATATTAACAATTTGAAAAAATAAAAACAAGATATAGTTGAGAAGTGGTATAAACTAGATGCAATGATCCCTAATGTAAATTATCCTAATATGCAGACTATATGAATGAAATAGATTTTAGTAAAGTTAAACACAATTTGCAACAATTATAACATAAATAAACTAGGACAATTACTTTAATTAAACTTAATTTATTATCATCATGCTTAATAATATTTGGAAAAACATTCCATGGCAACTCGATCTTTCATGAGTTTTGGAAACCAAATTAGGTCCTTTCGGAATCCTTTACTTATTAAATACGCATTTTTCTGATTCTTATTTAGTAAGGGTTTCTTAGCATTTGTGTGAGGTAACAGGGACGTGTTAGGTTTGAAACAATTTAATCACACAAATCTAAAAACTATGCGATAATGAGCTCTGTTAGGTTGTTATGCAACCTACAATTTAATCGTGTTAGGATCTAAATTGAGCATGCACATTTCAATTATGAGTCTATTAGTCGTCGTCTGGTTAGGATCGTTCAGCTAATTCAAGTGCATTTCAATCACGCATGAACGAAATACAAACTTGATTTTAATTGAAAACTTGATCGATTGAGGCACAAACATTATAAGCATGAATCACATAAATATTATTTAATCAAAATAATCATCCTAGCTTAAATAAAATTTAAACTATCATTGTTGTAAACAATAACATAGAACTCATAGCAAACATCTTTAAATTAAATTAAAAAAAAGAAAGATTAAACCCAATTTAGAGTGGCTGTCACCCGAAACTCTGACTGATGAGGCTCCTTCGCTTCTTTGCGTTGCTCCTTTGCTGATGGTTCTCCAAGGTGGCCGACCAAGGGCTCTTTAAGAGGCTAATTTGCTAAAATCCTTATGCAAGGATGATGATAGGCGTGAGAGCTAAGAGAGTTGAGAGAAAGGATGAGAGATGAGAGGGATGAGGGAAGGGGGATGGGGGATGGGGGATGAGGGATGAGTGATGATTGAAAAAGTGAGAAATGAGCTCTTATTAATAGGTGAGGCAACGGAGCTAGTTTGCTAAAATTAGGAGTTTCCATCCTTTGAAACCTCCTCCAAGAGTGGTCGGCCATGAATTGAGGAAATGTGACTGATTTTTCCTTGATTTTTGGTCAATTTGAATGCCACAACAACTCAGGACTAAGACTCGGTCTCCAGCAAATCTTTAGGTAAATCTCTAATTTCTTCAACTGTTTAAGGGCCTTGTATAATTAAACAAAAAATTGATTTGTAATCAGCCATGTGCAGCCGAAAATTGGGTTGACTTGGTCCCCACTTTGGACGGTTTTGCAATTAGAAGAAAACTCTCAGACCTGTCAAAAATAGCAGATAGTTTAAAGGACCAAATGAATTAATTTAACGACTTTAATTAATCAATTTACTTAATTTTACTTAATTAATTAAACCAAATTTTATTAATGAAATATTTACAATGAATTATAAAAATATAACATTATATTTTATTATTTAATTTAATCATGCATGGCCCACTTCATAGCTTAAAAATATAATATGCTTAAATTAATCTAAAATAAGTCATTTTATGCATGAAAACTATATAATAAAATGAAAATCACATTTTAATAATTTATATTTCCTAATTTCATATTTTCACATATTTCATTAATTTATTAAACAATTAATTGGTTTTAAGAACAATTTTTAAGTGAAAAGGTGATGATTATATAGGAAAAATACTATATATTTTTCCATTTACACTTAGATTTATTGGATTGTTTTTGGCTTGAGTTTTATCAAGTTGGAGCCCTTTTGGAAATCATTTTATGTTGGAGGAATTTAAATGGATTTAAATAATTTTCAAGTTTTATAAATTATAATTGTTGGGTTGTAACATTTCAAATTTTTCAAGATAATAAGTGTTAGCCTTCTCGGCATGGTATAATGAAACATACAAAAAATTGAAGATAGTATTACAAATAAAGTTTTAAATAATTATTTTTATTTTTAAAATGGGAAACTTAAGAAAATTATTGTGAATACGAGATCTTGATATAAAAAGAACTAAATTGGAAAAGTTATGGACAAGTGTGCAAATGGATCAAATTAAGGAAAAAAATTAATAATACTTATGAAGATTAAGGATGATTTGGATTGAGCGTTAATTTGAAGGAAGTCATTTTTTTCACAGGTTGCGAATCAAAGTCTATGATCATTTTGCATAAAATGTTCTATGGAGGTCAACTGATTGAATGTGACTCATTTGACCTGTTCAAAATGACCCAACTCGTGTAACATATAAAGAAATACATCTACTTGAAGCCTTAGTGGCCTAGTGAAACACTCTAGTAAAACTAGAGTTACCAAGGTAATTATTGTAAATCCTCTTGGATAAAGATGTATAGAGTTTAAATCTCTTAAGACTCTCATCTTGTAGATAGACACTAATCTTAGTCGTCGATGTAATTCGATTTGTACCGTTGAATCTAGGGGAGCTCAATTATAAATAAAGGCCTTCCCCCACCCCCTCATTTGTAATCACTCAGTTGACCATTTTGGTGTGCACTATTTTTCTGTTCTTTCATTGTTTTTTTGTCTTTGAATTTGCCTCTGTTTTTCTTCGATGTCTTAGAGAATTTCTATGAGAATTCTCATTTTTCAAGAGTAAGGTGACTTATGCGAATTTTAACCCAAGAAATCGCCTAAGGTTGTGCGGTTTGCCAAACTAAAGTTCTAACCCCGTGACAGTTGGTATCTGAGCCAGTGTTCGAAGGCATTAATTGAGATGACGAAATAAGGAAATGAGCAGAATTTCCAATAGATACGCATGGGAGGTCCAAGAAAAATAGTAGGTCGATGGATATGCTATCAGATTTGGAAGGTTAGGTGATCAATCTCAAGGAATCCATGGGTGGTGTGAAGGAAACACTCAAGGTAGTTGAGGGATGATCGATGAGTTAGACTCCTAGTTCGAAAACGATTTTCTAACACTATGAAAAATAAAATTTTGAGAACCCAGCCAGTTTGTGATATTTATAATAATAAACTTTTTCCTAAAATAATACTTGTGCTTAGAGCGAGACGGAGCCTAGACAATCTCAACTTTCAATCGAACAGTATTCTCTGATATTCTCGTACGACAAACTGATTTGAGTGTGAGCTCAAACAATTACGAATCAAACACAAAACCAAAAATAATGTTCTTACTTTCAATAGGAAAGTAAATCTCTCTCTCTTATAAAAACCAATAGAAATGTTATTCCCGGAAAATAGAATTTATACTTAGAAATAAATTCTCAAAATTTGTGTGTAACTTATTGTATTTTAAGTCCTACCAGATCCATCTATTTATAGGGAGAAGAAGTGAAACCCTAGTTGGATTAGTAAAATGCATTTAATATCTATTTAATAGAAAAAAACCAATCCCCTAATTGAACAAGAAGAAAGGGGCGGCTAATTGGGTGTGTCTACCCTCATATGTATTATGATTGGGATTTAGGTATCTTCTATATTAGGTCCAATTATATGTGCTTCTTAGACTTTTAACTCGTCACTTTATAATTGAATCCAACCTAACACATGTTTTCTATTTATCGAAATAGACATTATATATTAAATTAATTATAATTAATTAATTAATTTTTAATTAAATAATTTTCTCAATCCAATTCTAATTTCGTTAAAATCATCACAACTTTACTGTAAGAAAATCTCGAGAAAAATATTTAATTTCTATTTTAAACGGATTCATAATGACCAATTAATTTAATTCCATTTTGAACTTTAATTATTTAATTAAATAATATTTCAAAAAGAATGTTACGAATGAAAAGTCTTATGTGACCTAAATATCCTTATACATAAATGTACATCATAATGAACATACACATAAATGACTATTTGGATTTTGCTTGGATAATAAAATTACTTGTATGATTTATTGATGGATCCTTATAGGTGAGACCCTTAATACTTGTATACTTTGTAACATATTCAAAAGTGGTAAATCAATTATTCATCATGTTAAAGTTATTCTTGAATGTGAAATGCCTAAGTTATGTACTCCAAACTCAATACTTGTATATTATTTGCTCAATGGTCATCACTTTTATTTCTTGCTTATGTTTATGTTGCTTGAGGACAAGCAATGACTTAAGTGTAGGGGAGTTTGATCTGCCGTACTTCGGTGTAGCAGATTAAACTAATTATTGCACTTTACGAGCATAAAAACAAGCATTTTCAATAGGTTCGAATTATGTTTCCTTAAGTTTTTAATAAGTTAATAAAATGTGTAAATTGAGTCTTTTAGAAGGTATACTAAACTGATATTGGTTGCTTCGTCGCAACACGGGATGATTGATGTCGCAACATAGGGAGAAGAATAGAGAAATCTCAAGACTGCTTTAATTGTCGTAACACAGCCTGAGGGTGTCGCGACATACCCCCTAAAGATAGCTCAAAAGGACCATACTAACTCCCATGTCCTGACACAAGTCCTGGTGTGTCGTGATATCAACTTTGGAATGGAAATTAAATACGAAACAGGGGCATTTTTGTCTCCACAATCAAACTTAAAGCTTGAGAACGTCAACTAACCTAGGGTTAAGGTCGACGGCCACTTAGAATCTATAAATAGGCTCCTTTGGCACATGTTATATATATCATTCGCTTAGCCTAGATTCTCTCTCTTAAACTTAGTTTAGTTTTCTTTCTTTCTTAGGTTTATAGAATTTATTTTCAGTTCTTCTTTGTAAGGAGATCTAATTTGATGAGATCATCAAACTCTGTGGATTCATTTTTATCTTTAATACAAATTAGGTGTTTTCTTAAACTCTACACTTTAATCCATTTATCATGTTTTCTCTTTACATCAACTCCATATTGTTTATGAAAGACATGATGCACTAATCCCCCTTTGGGGGATTAGCAAGTGGAGGTACGATCTACTAACTATTTTGTAGGATTACTCAACAAATCAAATGTTTGGGAAAGAAAGAACATGAAACAAACCCTAGGCCTGACAACCCCGGAAAGTCATCAAGGTAAGAATTAACCCAAAATTGGTATTGTCCATCTGTGAACACCTTTCCCCCAAACCATTCTGGATTACGAGGTTGGAAGATAGTAGTCCTTGCTGACTCATTATGTTAGTGGAAGATCGAAAGATCTTGTTAGGGTAGCGACTAGTTGATTTATGAGGAACCCGAAACAATAGTTGATTGGGATTACTAAAGCGAGTTAATCACCCATAATTAAATTTGTGAATATTGAGATACTTAGGGATGACCTAAGGTATTGTTTGGTATATACCCGGAGCCAAAAATCTAACCCTATTTATTTATTTGTAGTACCTATATTTGAGCCAAAAAACACTTCTTGATGAACCTTCATTCAAAATCCAAGCCAACAACGTTAATTTAAATTTTCCCTTTTTGTTTGGTCTTGAATTGCACAACTATATATGTCTAGCCATATGTATTGAGGGTTAATTAGATACATTATGGTAGAATTTTTTAAAAATAGAGTGAAATAGGAAAGATCAGTGCGGTAAAGTAATTATATGTTAGCTAACATGTGTAGAAAAATAAAATTAAAAAAAAACGAATATAAAAATTTCGTGAAAATAGAAGCATTCGTGAATGACCAATGTGTAGAAAACGAAGAAAGAAAAGTGACAAAGTCACTAAAAATAGATACTCGTTCATTAGTGCACACAAACTCATGAGCTAGCCAGAGTTGTACTATGCTAAGATTTCCTATGGAGAAAAAAGGAAGGTAAGAGAAGGAAAAATAAAGCGGTCAAAGGTAAAGGTCACTAAGGGGGGAGGATGGGGAACAATACGATGAGTCAAACTATTTTTGTGCTTGAAACTTTTTGATGTTTGTTGTTCTTGAATTTTATACATGTCCTAAGCCTCAAAACGTTACAAGCCAAAAAGCTCTATGTGATCTAGGTAGACTTATTTATGAATTGACATCATACTAAATAATTGCATTTACAACTGTTTGTATTCTACTAGGATAATCAAATTACCAGTAGCACTTGCTGATGGACCCCTACATTTGAAACTCATAATTCTTATATGTTTTGTAATATACTAAAATTAGGTGTTTGATATTAAAGTTGGTCAGTCAGCTATATATCATGCCAAGATTATGTGTGAATATAAAATGCTTATGTGCCTCAAAATTGACATTTGTATCATACTTGCTCAAGGGACATCTTTTCATTACTATTTTTGTTTGCTTTGCTTGAGGACGAGCAATGACTTAACTGTGGGGGAGTTTGATCTACCGTAATTCGATGTAGCAGAATAAACTATTTTCTCACTTTAGGAGCTTGAACACAAGCATTTTGGCTAAGTTTTAATTAACTTTTCATAATTCTAGTTACATCAAATAAAATGTGTAATTTGAGTCTTTTATTGACCTTAGGGGCCAAAAAAGGCTTAAAGGTGAGTTAATATGCTTTGTGAGCATGCAAGAGACCATTAGAAGATGTACTAACTTGATATTGGTCGTTGTGTTGCAACGCAAAGACTTGAATGTCGCAAGCAGAATAGAAGAATTTCAAGGCTGCATTTATTGTCGCGGCACAACCTGAGGAAGTCGTGACACACCCCTGAAGATGAAGCATATTGCCCTTGATGTCACAAAACAAGATTTGGTGTGTTGGGACATCACTTCTGTACAAAAAGTAATTACGAGCCAGGGGTATTTTGGTCTGCACAATCAAAAATTAAGCACGAGGACGATAGCTGACCTAGGGTTAAGGATGACGACCACTTTAAGTCTATAGATAGGCTCATTTAACACATGTTATGGATAGCATTTTATATTATATAATTTTCTTCCTAGCTTTAGTCTTTAGTTTTTCTCTTTTCTTAGGCTTTAGACTTATTTCAGTTTTTGTTCTTTGCTTTGTGGAAGGAATCAAATTTGTGAACATGATCAAACTCTGTGAAGATTCTGCATTCTATTTTAATACAAATCAAGATTCGTCTAAACTTTATATTCTTGAATTTTTATTCATGTCTATTATATATATCAAATCTTATTATTTATAAGATCCATGTGAAACTAATCCTGCTATGGGGGATTAGTGAGTACATGTATGATTAATTAACTATTTTGTAGGGTTCTCTTAGCGGATCAACTGTTTAGGAAAGGAAGATCTTAAACCCTAGTCTTGACACCCCTAGGTAATCATTAAAGTAGGAATTAACCCAAAATTTGTATGGCCTATCCGTGAATACCTTAACCCTAAACCGGTCTAGATTGTGAAGTCGAGAGATAAGTAGTTCTTGCCGACTCGTTAGTTTAGTGGAAGATCAGAAGATCCTGTTGGGGTATCGACTAGTTGATTGAACCAGAAAACCTAAAATGACAGTTGGTTATGATTACCGAAGCAAGCTAATCACCTAAGCTTAGATTGGACAAATTCTATCATTTGATTTCTCATTTTTATTTATTTCTTTTCTTTTTATTATTATTGAAAATCCAAAAAACCTCACTTTATATTTCCTCGTAATATAATTTATCTAAATTACTAATTATATCTATTTGTACTTAGGTTGAATTAATTTAGTGATTGCCTCCCTTGGGTATGATCCTCGGAGTACTTATCTACTATGTTGTAACTATATTACAACCTGAACCTATATTTGTGGATACCATCTTTTCATTTGTTTTGTGCAGGATTTTTACTCTGGATGTTGGTACGTCCTAAGGTGGTCAGCATTCTAACTATTGAAGTACTCAGTTCCTTTACTCCCATAGACTCTGTGGCACCGTAATTTTGTAGTTCTTTTGTTGGGGCTCATCTAGTTGTAGTTGCTGAAGTAGTTTGTGGAGCAGTTCTTGCTATTCACTGAAATATTTTTGCTATCTTCTGGGGTAATTCCTCATTACCTCAATCTTTTTGTCAAGATCTCACAATTCTATTTTTTCGAGCATTGGCTAAATCTTCACTAGGTCCTTCGATCCCAATCTTATTTTCATTCTCAACAGAGTGAACACTAATTCATGTCATCATCATCAACATTTCTTGGTTCCCCTAACATTTTCAACTATATAACAATATAATTTACTCATCAACATCTAAATCCCGACTCAAACTCAACTTGACAATGGCATGTACCTCTGGACTCAATTCTGAGCTCGATTTAGTTTGAGAATCAGCTAAACCTATAGCTTTGATACCACTAAATGTAACACCACATACTTTGTCTGATTGCCAGACCCAAGCCATAAGGTGCTACAAGCAAAATACAGAACATTTGATTTTATTTCATAGTCCAAAATATTATGTCAATATCAATTAACCACATTGAATCATGTATAGCATGCAACTCAATCAATTTTGGGTTAATATCGATCTTATGAAAACTTAAAGCCAACTTAGTAGCAAACAATGATCATTTCGAAACTAAAACAAAATTTGGGAAAAACCTGAAAATAAGGGTCACATAGTCGTGCCCCCTGATCGTGTGGAAAGGTCGAGGCTATACGGGAGAATCACATGGCCGTGTAGGAAAACCGTGAACAAATTGATGTCGTGTGGTGTTGGAGTCACACGGCCGTACAAATAACTGTGTACCATTAACCGCATGCGCCCATGTGCATGAAATAAAAAATTTTATAAAACAAATTTAAAGTGCGGTTTTACTGCAAGTGTAAGACACCTAACCCATTTTCGTCACCGGATTAGGGTTACAAAGTATTATCGTACAAAACAGAAAATTTTATAACCAATAGCAATTATTTTTTTCAATTTAATTTAATAAGTACTTACGAAATTCAAAATGGAATAATCATGCATTTACAGGCTTTAAATTGAGCCTATGTAGCCTTAAAATAGTTTTCAGGTAAATAGGGACCAAAACAGAACAAATCAGAGTGCTCACCTGTGTAACTCACTGACATGGTTCATATGCCTGAGTGTCAACCCGTGTGCTAGCCCATATGACTCACTAACTTGGTTCACAAGCCCGTTTATCAACCCATGCGATAGCCCGTATGAATCTTGTACCTAACAAGCTCAGGGCACACACCCGTGTGTGACACACGGCCGTGTGACAGCCCGTGTCCCATGCCCTATATGTCCAAAAATGACCAAGTTCATGCTATCTCCTCACCCAATTTCATAGGTACCTAAACCAATTCGTAATACATGTTTACAAGTCTGTAAACACATCTTTATACAACCAAAACATGCCAGTTTCAATCACCTATCACCATACCAAGTATTATATACCAAACATATTTTAATATTTATGTTACTAATTATAAAAAAAAGGGATCATCTATAAGCCATAACATACACCAAACTAACCCATTTCAAACACACCAAACCAACTTAATATGACACTTACCATTTCATAGTCTCATACTCAAATTTACCTAAAGTTTAACAACCATACTACAAAGCCTACCATTCTATCATCAAGTACCAAACATCACACATAGTCATGAATATAGCATAATAACCATTAGCCCTACTACATGCCATATAAGCCAAATGTTTACAAAATCTACCAAAAGGATAGTGTGATTCTGCAAGTTGATCCGATCTCCTGATCATAAAAGGTAATCTACAAAACAAAAGACAAGACACAAATAAGCTTACTTGAAGCTTAGTAAGTTTGCTAAATCAACAATAGAGCTCACCCCAATTTAACTTAACAACATAATTGAATAACAAATAGGTAATTCCTTTTTGTTCATAATCCACCACAGATAATAGCTATACGTTTCATTAAATCAATTTGCTTAGATATCCTAAGTTCATCATTTTAGAAGTGCAGAGTATCACTCATTTGAGCTAATTCCAAAACATTGACTGTTTCGCAATGCTGCTCACAAAAGTTGATGAGGATTTGCAACTTATGCAGGATTCTCAACCATTAGAATGGCACATACCATCAGAACATAATATTTAATCATTTCATCACTTCACGTCCCAGCCCATGGCCGAATCACCTTAATCATTCGTATTACCAACTCTCAATTGATCCAGTATGCTTAAAAATTCTACATCTTAAATATAGAAAATATATGGAAAGAAATACTAATTACAAAAATTAGAAATACGAACTTACCAGGCTAATTTGTAGTAATAGCCAAAGTACAGGGATTACTCCGCTACCGTGTCCTTTCCTCGGTTATCAACACATTCGTGATCTAAAATAATAATTTCATTAAACTAACTGAATCAATAGATTGTTTAAGTCATTTATGCAATTAAGTCTTTTTTTTATATTTTACAAAATTACCCTAAACTTTCATTTATATTCAATTTAGTCCTCAAGCCCTAATCATGCAATTAACCCAATTTTCCTAGAAACCCAATATAATTGATTGGTAACCATCACCATAGTAGCCTTTACCTTTGATTATTTCACTTTAAATTTTTGAAATTTTTGCACTTTAACAATTTAATCCTTAAACCTTAAAATCATCAAAAACCACTTTACAATCTAGTCTTATCTAGCAACTAAAATTAATAATCTATCACAAAATTTTAAGAATAACTAAATCTCAATAATGGTTTAATTCAAAACATTTAAAATTTTTGCAAATTAATCATCGAACTTGCTAGATTAAGCTAATACAAGTTCAAAAACATAAAATTACTAAAACGAGCATCAAAACACTTACCAATTAAAGCTTTAAAAATAAAAGCATGAAACCCTAAATTTCTTTTTCTCTCCTTGTGTCGTGGAGAAGATGAAGAAATAAGCTAAATTATTCTTTTCTTTTCTTTAATTTAATTAACCACAATTTACCTTAATTAAAATTATCCATTTAAATAAATAACCATGTTGATCCACCCATTAAATCTTTATTGGCTAATTTATTCATTTAGCCGTCTTAATTTAGTAAACTCTACTTTTATAGCTTTTACGATTCGGTCCTTTTTACCTAATTAACTATCTAAATGATATAATCTCATAACAAAATTTTAATACTACACTAATGACCACGTAAATATTCACGAACCGGCACGTCGGATTTATGGTCCTGAAACCACTGTTTCTGACACCATTGAAAAACGGGCTGTTATAGCAAGCGTACAAGTCAATTGTAATATTTATAGTTTTGATAGAACACGAAGTATTCCAAGGGGTCGAACCCAAAGGATTACCAAATGGGTAAATTTGTTTATCAAGTTAATACAAGTTAAGCAATTACTAATCTAATCGAGTCAGAAACTATTAGTGCAAGTCAAAATAAAATGATTTATAAACTAAAATTAAATTATTAACTCAACTAACTAAGCTAAACTTTCTTCTTAATGTTTTAGATAATATAAATGAATAAATGATGGTCGATTCATTAGCGGAGTGCTAATTAACTAATGAACCTATACCGATTATATTGGTTGTCACTCTTAGTTAGGAATCTCTTCTCCGTCTCATCTAAGACTAAAAAATACTACCTAAGATTGCCTATCAGTCTCACCTAGGCATATAGATTACTTCTCGGTCTCACTACTTGGTAAAATTATGTTGAACTATCTAAGGATAAACTCTCCTCTCGGTCTCGTTTATCTAGGTTTTCTGTTAGAGGCATTAATTCTAGTGTATTAAGCATTTTGATATAATCGAACACCAAATTAATCAAGAACAGACATTAACTTAAGCTAACAAACAACCAATCAACCAACCATCTAACAATTTAGCACATGATAAAGCTTAACATCCAAACAGACATTTTATCGACAATTAATTAGCACAATATAGAGATATGGATAAGAAATGCTCATTTAGATGTGGAACCAATGACTCCTAAGAGCTTCATCCATATTCATTTACAAAGTCTTTTATAAGAAAGGAAGAAAACTACAAGAATAAAATCTACTCTAAAAAGAAAAGAGAAAACCAAAACAAAAAATGAAAAGAAAAAAAAAGAAAACCTAAACCTAAACCTAAAACTATGGAAAACTATCAGCCAAAAAACTCTGAAATGAAAGGCTTATAAAGTTGTATTTATAGCCTACTAACATTTAACCTAATAATGACCATTTTGCTCTAATGTGAAAAAGACACTTAAGGTTGTTTAGACATAAAATTGCCCCTACAATTTTTTTCATCCTTCAAGCAGTGGCATTGTGATACCCACAACAGTCTTGAGATTAAAAGTCTTGGGGGTCTTTGTATAGCAACACTTTTAGCACTGTTAGGGGCATCATGACTTCCATGCTTCGATATTGCGGCACCCCCTTTCAAGGTGATGTTTTCTTCAAATTTAGGCCACTTTCGACTCCCTACATCACTCAATCAACTTGTTACATTCCCCATGATCCGATTGGGCAATTTGGTTCTCAAAAACGGCTTAAATAAAAAAACAATTTATTAACAAAAAAACTAAAAATTGAAAAAACAAACCATATAAAAGAAATTTAAATTGCTTCAAAATAATCTCCTAAAGTGTATTAGAGAGTCTAACTTGACTTATCAAATTATGGCAAATCAAACCCCCCACACTTAAGTCTAACAATTGTACCTTTCAGTCACAAAAATAATTCAGAAAAACCCATTCACATTGGTTCCTATACTATCAAGCAGTTTGGGAAACATAAAATCCCCTTGACTCTCTTGAATGAAGTTAGAAAGTATTTGTGATAATGTAACTGTTACAGAAAGATATATGGTTCCTTGAATTTTGTATCAAAGAGGTTGATTTCGATTAAACTTAAATCAGATTAAAAATTAATGATGAACAAACTATTCACACCATGAATTTCTTTTCACATAACACTACTAAATATGTAATGAGAGGTCCTGCAATCATTTTGCAGGTTAGTTCCCTCATGGTTTTCCAAAGGAAGACATTATTTACACATGTTCGAAGCATATCTAATAGCAAAGAAGAAAAACATCTCTACAACGGTCAGGGGTGCTGAGTACGGGAAGTTATCTCCACTTTGAAATCGGGAGCGAAAAAATTTTCAAGCCATCACTAGCATTTCAACTTTTACATTACTCATAGATGATTTGATATCTATTTATGTATTTTTTTTAGTTGAGTTGAGCCACAAGCCATTTCAATCCCAATGGTATGCAAAGATGTGTAATTAGTACCTATGTTCATCAGGCTGCAACAACATAGAAATTAACCATTAGTACCTATTCAATGAGGCTCTGTTGAAAGTTGGCAACAACGCAGCAGCATGCAAGTGACCAAGCAACAATGCAGTAGCATGCATGAAGCATGCAAATGACCTTTGCGTATTTTGGTTGTTGAACTTTTGTAATAGTTGACTTTTGTTAGTTTGAGTGTAACTTTTGTTTTTGCTAAGGTTTAGTTAAATACTTAGCTGATTTAGTAGCTTTTAGGTTATGATTAAGTTGATTTAACAGCTTGGATACTAGGTCAAGCAAACTTTCTTTTCTTCCAATGTAACAGAACTACTTATGTACATGTAAAATTGCTTATTAAAGAAATGAGAGTTGTTTGGATACTAGCTCAAGCAAACTTTATTTTCTTCCAACATCCCTTTTGCTTATGTTTTTTTATGTTTCAAACATAATTTTTTGTTGTTTTGATCATTAATTATTGATTTAAACTCAATAAATGGTATCAAGAGCCTGTCATCTTTGAGGGCCTTTGCTGTGTGTCTTTTGTGTTGATTCTTTGAGTGACTCGTGCTTAAAAGAAAAGAAACAGAAGCTGTCTTTGTTGGCTTGTTTGGTTGCTGCAAAAGGATAAGCTTTTCACTACCACCACACCTGTCTTTGCTGGTGAGAACTACAACATTTAGGCTGTGAAAATGAGGACATATCTGTAGGCTCATGATCTGTGGAGTGTTATTCTAGCAGACACAGAGGAACCGCCTTTGAGAGCTAATCCAACCATAGCACAAATTAGGCAGCATAATGAAGACTATCCCAAAAAGTATAAGGCAATGTGATGCCATCAAAATGGAGTTTCAGATGTTATTTTCACAAGGATAATGGCTTGTGACACACCAAAGCAGGCCTGAGACAGACTCAAGGAAGAGTTTCAAGGGTTAAACAAGACCAAGAAGCAGTAGCTGATAAACTTGAAAAGGGACTTCGAGAATCTGAGGATGAAGGAGTCTAAAACCATCAAGCAGTATGTTGACAGGATTATGGCCACAGTCAACAACATAAGACTGCTTGAATATGAGTTTAGTGACAAAAGGATAGTTGAAAAGGTCATTACAACTCTTCCAGAGAAGTATGAAGAGAAGTATGAGTCAAAAATCTCTTCTTTGAAAGACTCGAGGGACCTATCAGATATACCCTTGACAAAGCTAATAAATGCTCTTTATGCACAAAAGAAAAGAAGAGAAAACAGAATGGAGGAGCATTCTGAGGGAGCCTTTCAGGCCAAGAGCAGAGAGAGCACAAGCTTGAGCTCAAGTTACAAGAGCAATAAGCCTTGGCTAGAAAAGAAAGAGAAAGGGAAGAAGGATGCTGCCAAAAAGAAGTTTCCACCATGCACTCACTGTAAGAAGTCCACTCATTTGGAAAAATACTGTTGGTACAGGTCTGACATTTAATGTAGAAGCTGCAAGCAACTTGGCCACATTGAGAAAGTTTGCAAGAACAAGGCAAAAACACAACCATAGCAGTAGAAGCTGTTAAGGATGTTCAAGCTCAGGAGGAGCATGTGTTCACTGCCTCTTGTTTTGCAAGTTCGAGCAAAGTCAGAAAGAATTGGCTGATTGACAATGGCTGCACTCATCACATGGCTTCAGACAAAGGCATGTTCAGGTAGCTAGACACCAACTTTGTGTCCAAAGTCAGAATTGGGAATGACGAGTTCATCAATGCCAATGGCAATGGCAAGGTTATGATTTACACTCATTCAGGTTACAAAACCATCTCAGAAGTTCTTTTTGTACCTGATATTGACCAAAATCTACATAGTGTTGGTCAGTTGTTAGAGAAGGGTTACTCCCTTATTTTTGAAAGAAAGACTTGTGTGATCAATGATGTTTTTAATCAAGTGCTAGTGACAGTAGCTATACATGATAGATCCTTCACTTTGGATGTGAATCAGTTAGAAGCAAAGGCACATACAGCTCTAACTGATGAATCATGTTTGTGGCACAAGAGATTGGGGCATGTGAACTATAAATCACTTGGCTTATTACACAAGATGATTTTAGTTGAAGACATGTCCAAGATCGAGCCTAAGAATGATGTGTGTGAGGTTTGTCAGTTTAGCAAGCAGACCAAACTGGTTTTTCCTGTTAACAAAGCTTGGAGAGCTCAAGAGAGGCTCCAACTAGTCCATACAGACATTTGTGGACCTATGAAGACCTCATTTTTGAATGGCAGTAGGTATTTCACATTGTTCATTGATGATTGTACCAGATTCTGTTGGGTGAGCTTTTTGAAACAAAAGTCAGATGTGGCTGACTTCTTTTGCAAGTTCAAGGCATTGGCTGAGAATCAAGTCAGTTACAAGTTGAAGACATTGAGGTTTGATAATGGGACTGAATATGTATCTCAAAGGTTCCAGAAGATTTGTGATGAAGCTGGAATTCAACACCAATTAACCATTATCTACACACCACAATAGAATGGTGTTTGTGAGAGGAAGAATAGGACTGTTCTCGATATGGCCAGGTGCCTATTGTTTGAAGGCAATATGCCTAACAATTTTTGGGCTGAGGCTGTAAATACCTCTGTGTATTTGCTAAACAGCCTACCAACTAATACAGTCAAAGGCAAAACACCTTTTGAAACTTGGTTTGGACACAAACCAAATATCTCACACTTGAAAGTGTTTGGTTGTTTATGTTATACAATAGTGCCAGCTGAGAAGAGAACTAAACTGGAAAAGAGGTTCATGCCTAGAGTCTTTGTTGGCTACAGTAGTGTGAAGAAAAGGTATAGGATCTTTGATCCATCTACTAAAAGGAAAAGGGTATAGGGTCTTTGATCCATCTACTAAAAGGATTGTTGTGAGTAGGGATGTGAAATTCAATGAAGGGAGTTGTTGGAAATCGGATGAAATAGATGCAAGCTTGACTGAGTAAGACCAGCATGATCTTGATTCGCAGCATGCTGAGATTGAAGCTAAAACTGAGGATGATTATGATGATGCAACTGTCAAAGGCACTAAAACCTTAATGAACATCTATGAAAGATGTGGTATGTCCATTGTTGAGCCTTCCTGCTTTGATGATGCTACAAAGGAGGGTTGTTGGAACGAAGCAATGGAGGCAAAAATAAAGATGATCCACAAAAATAACACATATGATCTGGTTGATAGGCCAGCAAAATAGGAAATTTATTGGTGTAAAATGGGTGTTCAAGACCAAGAACAATGCAAATGGGTCACTGAACAAGTACAAAGCTAGGCTGGTTGTGAACAGGTACAGTCAGCAACATGGTATCAATTTCTTTGAAACCTTTGCGCCAGTTGCAAGGTTGGACACCATAAGGCTATTGTTTGCCTTGGCTACTCAGAAGTAGTGGAAAGTGCATCGGTTGGATGTTAAATCCACTTTTCTGAATGGATTTCTCAAGGAAGAGATCTTTGTTGAACAACCTGATGGATTCAAGGTTCTTGGTGAAGAGCACAAGGTCTCCAAGCTCAAGAAGGCCTTCTATGGCCTAAGACAAGCTCCAAGGGCCTGGTATGACAAGATTGATGCATACTTGTCTAGGCTGGGGTTCAAGAAGAGCACTAGTGAGCCTACACTCTATGTGAATAAGGTTGAAAAGGAAACCTTGTGATTGTGTCTCTGTATGTGGATGACTTATTGGTTACTGGTTGTAGGAGTGAGCTGATTGATGAATTCAAGAAGTAGATGCAAGATGATTTTGAGATGATTGATTTAAGATTGCTGACTTACTTTCTTGGTTTGAAAGTGAATCAGAATGAATAGGGTATTTTCATAAGCCAACAAGTATTTGCATTGAAGGTCCTAAGCAAGTTTTGCATGACAAATTACAAACCTGCTAACACTCTTGTGGCAGAAGGAGAAAAACTCTTCAGCAACAGTGATAATGCTCGAGTTGAAGAGAAAAGCTATAGAAGTCTGGTTGGTTGCCTACTGTATTTGATAGCAACAAGGTTAGACATCATGTACACAGTCAGCCTTCTATCGAGGTTCATGCATTACTACAATGTAGCTCATTTCAAGGCTGCTAAAAGAGTCTTAAGGTATGTCAAAGGGACCTTAGGCTCAATGTAGCTTATTTCAATGCATTGCTGCAATGTAGCCCATTTCGCTCTAGGCTCAAGTGTTTTTAGTTGGAGTTCTAAGAAGCAACTGACAGTAGCTCAATCCACTGCAAAAGTAGAGTATATTGCAGCTGCTACTGCTGTTAATCAAGCCATCTGGCTTAGGAAGCTATTGAGTAACTTGAATGCTAATCAAGAGGAAGCAACAGAGATCTACGTAGATAATCAGTCAGTTGTTGCTATTGCCAAGAATCTTGTATTCTATGGCAAGACTAAGCACTTCAAGATTAAGTATCATTTTGTAAGGGAGGCAAAATTGTCAAAGGAAATCAACCTAATCCATTACTGCTCGGAGGTTCAGCTCGCAGACATTTTGACCAAGCCATTGACTACTACAAGATTCGAGTATTTGAAGAAGGAAATTGGAGTTTGCTACTTTGTAGCCAAAGAGGAGTGTTGAAAGTTGGCAACAATGCAGCAGCATGCAAGTGACCAAGCAATAATGCAGCAACATGCATGAAGCATGCAAATGACCTTTGTGTATTTTGGTTGTTAAACTTTTGTAATAGTTGACTTTTATTAGTTTTATTGTAACTTTTGTTTTTGCTAAGGTTTAGTTAAATACTTAGCTGATTTAGTAGCTTTTAGGTTATCATTAAGCTGATTTAATAGCTTGGGTACTAGCTCAAGCAAACTTTGTTTTCTTCCAATGTGATAGAACTACTTATGTACATGTAAAATTTCTTATTAAAGAAATGAGAGTTGTCAAATTTGTTCTCTCATCCAACATCCATTTTGCTTATTTTTTTATGTTTCAAACATAATTTTCTGTTGTTTTGATCATTGATTATTGATTTAAATTCAACAGGCTGGAATTTTGATGATTTTCTTTTAGTCTATTTCATACTTACATTATATGCGACTAGGAGTCTGCAGTAGTTGATGTTTGTGAGTACTATACTGGTTGATCCGTACTCACTGTCTTTAAGGGAGACTATTGATCTATCAAGCTTGATTGACCAAGTATATTGATGGTTTTGAGCAGTGGCTCCAATGAGTGAAAATGACCTCTGCATCCTTACAGTCCTTGGGACATGATTCCGTCCTTCAACTGATGACGTTCACCTGGTTGGTTGTCTTTCAAATGAGTCTTGCCTTGATTTGGTTTCACTTTGTGATCTGGATTTTGCTCTTGAAGATTCTGTCTTAGCCATGTAATTGGGGAATAAGGGGTATTTATATGACGTAGATTCCACATATTCAGTTCTCTGCAATGCTAAAGGTGGTTTGGAAATATTTGAATAGTTTCGGGGGCTGCTTTTTGATGGAGTGAAAGAATAGTCCTCAAAATGACCACTACATGCTCTGGGACTCATGTCTGTCAAAGCTGATGGTGGTGAAGATAACTGATAATTTTCTTGCTTGAAGCATGCACGACTTGAGGGATAATGACTCGAAAATCTATGTTCCACCACTCGTTCTTCTTGTGAATGGTATGAATAGTTATTTCTGCTCGTCAAACATCCCTTTGAATCACCAAGATCTATCTCTTCAATCTTAATATTTTCTTTCATTTCTCTGTCGATCTCTTACATGAACCAAAGTCATATGGAAAATTAAATGTACAAGAATTTAATAGAAATTTTTGCAATGCTTCTAATTTTTAAGAAACAATACTAGGCTCTTGTGTTTTGCTTGTAACTCTAACTTACTTGATATGCATGCCTGAACTGGTGATCTGGTGTTGACCTTCTGTGAGGTTATTGTCGCTAGCTAGCTGGCTTGAATACTTCAACCATCCGAATCCTCTGAGCTCGAGCTTTGTCTTGTGCTGCAAACGACGCCTGCATGCAACGCAGAGTAGCAATCGCCTATTTTCTCACCAAGTGACCTCTTATCAGTGCCTGTAACTTTACTAGTCCTTTTAATGCATTCAGAGCTTTTCTAGCCTGTTACAACACCAATGGATCCAACTTGATATTTCATATCATAATTTGTCAAATACATATAGTTTTTGGTGCCAAATTATACATTGGACGGTTAATAAGTTACATACCAAATATGACCGGAAGATGGATTGAATTTTTGTGACTGCAGCTTCTTCAGCTACGCCAACTTTCTCAGTGGCAGTAGCAGTTAAATGGATCACAGCTGCAATAGGAACGTCAGCAGGTGCTACTGTTGCCACTGCGACAGCCATGGCATCCTTTTTTTGTTCATCCTTAGTGGCTTAGTGGCTGCCTCCACTGAAGGCGGTGGAGTAGTTGGAGCTTGTTCTGTAGAATTTATGCCCTTTGTAGGCATTAACGTAGCTGACGACCTTCGAAAGCTCCATCTCTTTTTCTCTTTAGAATAAGTTGATGGGATTGAAATCGTAGTAGAATTCTCTAGAGCAACCAACGACTTCTGATTACTTGCGTATTTCCCTTTCTCTTTCTCCTTAACTTTTTTGCATGTTAAGAAGCTTTTAAGCCATTTTCCTGTCTTCCCCATTTCCCTTAGCATCTCTGTAGAACTCCACTTTCCACCGTTGCATCAGACAAGATCATACAAAGATGACAGCAACAAGTGATGTACAGATCTCCATGGCTATAAATTTTAGCTTTCACCATGTAATGGGCTTCCTTATTAAAGCATATCTTAATTACACACTTCAAATTTTTTTCTTGTCTTTTTTGACAGCCTAATCTTACTACTGCATTATTCTTTGTGTAATGTAACTACCGTGCCATGTTCAGAGGATAATTCGGTAATGCTCATTAAGCCCTAAATGATAGCTTTCGAAAGAATGAAGAAGCTGCCTTGTCTTTCATTCTCAAACTGATAGCCTTTTGTAGAGGGCTATTCTCTCTTTACATTATCTGAATCGGGAAATCATTACATTTGAAACTTTGATTAAAACTTTTCAGAGAATATATTCTCTGATTACAAAAATAAAAATTACAGAACTATTCACTTGTCTTTTCTTATAGGGAATATTTCCTGTTCACACATTATTTTGTTGCAGGGAATCTCTCATGTTCATACATCATTTCTTGCAGGGAATCTTTCCTGTTCACGCATTATTTTGTTGCAGGGAATCTCTCCTGTTCACACATCATTTCTTGCAGGGAATCTCTCCTGTTCATATATCATTTCTAGTATTATTTCTTTTTAGACCTGGTGATGTTACCGAAGTGGTATCATCTGCAAGGTTCACTGTCTTGATTGAGGATGCTGAAGATTCATCTTCAGATTCAGACAATGACCTGAGCATTTCAGCAATGAGTTTTTTGTATTCTTTTTTGGTTTTGGCTTGAGCTAACATTGCACTAGTTGTCGACTTTGCTTGAAGAAATTTTGCTGTGGTTTGATCCGGGGCTCCGGACTTAATAATCTTGGATTCTTGTTGAAATAATTATCCAAATATTTTGAATCATATTTTTGCCTCTCTCACCCCACCATTTAGTCCTGTAGTTGCAAACTAATAATGGAATTCTAGTATATTGGTCTTGCTCATAAGAATATTTCCATGAGACAATCCAAGAAATGCATAGTTTTGAGAAAAAATGGATTGTCGTGTAAATGTGTTTTTGATCTAGTTCGGGATGAAATCTGTCAAAGAATTTGGGCCATAAGTTTTCAACTTTTTCTGGTAGTATCTCAAAGGATGATGGTCCATACCAATTCCACCACTCTTGGAACCAGTTTGGGAATTTTAATTGGGTACGATATTTGAAATATATGAGCCAAGAATGTCTCATGTGCTGATTGTTCATTAAGAAGGCATTGTACAATGCCATTTGGTAATCCCAATATGTAAAATATGGGTAATGGTCTATTTTGGTGGTAAATTTGGCTGGGAATTTCTTTGGAGTATTTGGGTTTTCACTCCAATCTCTTGGTCGAAGAATTTTTAATATTTGGGTTGTTGAATGGGTAATAAAATTTGGACCTTTTGGATCTGTGTAATGTTTGAACAATACTAACCCAGTTTGGACCAGTATATTTTCATAATACTGTTGGGGTTTTTGAGAATCTAATGGTTTGAAATGCCATCCATTGAAAAGTTCGTTTGCAAGTATTTGTGGAGGTTTTTCTGAAAATTCTTCCTCCATAACAAGAATTTTCTCAAAATATTTGTATGGAAAATATTGTGAAGATTTTTGTGTAGCTGTCTGTAAAGACACTGCTATCTCTTTTGGAAAAACATCTTGGAGAGAAATCTCTTTTAAAACATTTTTAAGAGATTTTGGTTTGTGTAAAATAATCTCTTTATTTTTTGAAACATTTGCTGCTTAGCAGCAATTTGTTTAAGAGGAGTTTCCACTTTCATTTGTGAAAAGGCCAATGCTACTTGCGGAGATTGAGATAGGGACTCAATCCATTTTTTGATTTGAGAACCAATCTCATTTGGATCTTGTGCAACTTAAATTATTGTATTTTTAGAGGATTTTGATGATGATGATGATTTCTCATCTTCTTCATGGCAAATTTCATACCATGACTTAATTGGTTTTGAGGTGATTTGGGTTTTGGATGATTCTTCTATTTTCCTTTTTCCTTTGTCTCGCAGTTTGGGGGCATTTTTGAAGAAACTCTCTGGTGAGAAAATCAGGGAAAGAATTAGTTTATCCTTTGATGTATTCAATATCAAAATCAAATATGCTCAAGATTGCTTGCCATCTTGCAAAAATCTGTTTTGAGGCAATGTTTTGAACATCTTTTTGTAAAACTTTTTTGTTGATTTGCAATCGATTCGTAAAAGAAATTTTTGATTTAATAAATCACTTTGGAATTTTGTAATACACAAAACAATTGATAAAATTTCTTTTTTAATGGTACTATAATTTTGTTTGAAAGAGATTCGATGTCGGAAGTAAACTGGACTATTTGCTCTTTTCCTCCTTTAACTTGTTTTAGGATCCCACCATATCCTATTTCAGAAGCATCTGTCTCAACTATCTTGGGGGCATTTGGATCAGCTAAATATAAACAAGGAAGCTTAGTGATTTGTTTTTTGATTTGGGTGATAATATTGGTATGGTTATTTTTCCAAGGTTGTAGATTCTTTTTGAGCCTATCATATAACGGTTTACATAATTTGCTCAGACCTAGATAAAAGTCTATGACATAATTGAGGCTTCCTAAGAACATTTGTAATTGAACCTTATCAAGAATTTGGTCTAGAAATTTGCTAGCAAACTCTATAGATCGTTCTATTCGAGTAATGGTTCCTTGGATAATATAATTAACTAAAAACCTTACTTTGGTTTGGAACAAACTTATTTTGGATTTAGAAACTACTCAACCATTATTTCTTATGACTTTTATAAAGATCGATATATGTTTGAAGTGTTTTTCTAAATTTTCGAAAATACTAATACATCATCGATTTATACTATTGTGAATTGAGAATATTGGTAAAAAAATATCATTCATTATTCTTTGAAACTCAGATGGAGCATTTTTAACCCAAAAGGCATTACATTCCATTCATATTGTCCAAATGGTACGGTAAATGTTGATTTATATCTTTCTTCTTCTTTTATTTGGATTTGCCAAAATCCAGATTTCATGTCAAATTTTGAGAAAATATTTGCATTACAAAGTTTTTGTAACAAATCTTTCTTGTTTGGTATTAGGTATCTAATCAATTTTCAGGCTTGATTAAGAGGTTTATAATTAATTACTAATCTTGGTGTTCCTCTTTCAAGTTCTGCATTTTTTATTACATGGAATGTTGAACAACTCCAAGGGGAACTGCTCTTCCTAATTAAATTTTTATTAAGAAGGTCTTGTATTTCTTTTCTACAAAATTTTTCCATTTCTTTGTTATTTGTATGGGTCTTGCTTTTGTGGGTATTTGTCTTTCATCAAAATCGTTTTCATATGGTAATGTTACTTCGTATTTTTTTCTGTTCCAGAAGGTATTGGGAATGTCAGAACAAATTGTTGATTCTATTTCTTTTTTGATTTGATTTATTCTTTTTGTATTTCTCTTTTCTTAATTGTTCGTTAATTTTTAAAACATATTTCTTCTTTTAGAAAAGAGATTTGCTTCTATTTATAATTAATTAAATTATTAATTTGCCCATTATGAATGGATAAAGATTTTAACAGTTGAGATTTCTTATTTTAGGTTTTTCTACAAAAGGAAATTCTACCTTAGTGTTTAAAACTTTGGTGGAGATAGAATTATTTGTTACATTATAAGGTTTAAGTAAGGATATGAATGGGGTTCCTAATATGACATCTTGGGTAATATCTTTTACCATTAAAAACATGTTTGATATTTTATACCTTTGTTGGATATTTACGCATTGGGAATTTTGTAAGTAATTTTAGTTTTTACCATTTGCGACTTTAAGAGATTCGATGTTTTATTATAATATTTTGTTGGAATTATTCCTTCTCTAATGCAGTTTTGGTCCGCTCCTGTATCAAAAAGGGCTATTGTTTCTAATTGGAATTCATTATTTATAACAATATTTATTTTTATTAAATATCTTTGAATAGATACTTCAGTTAGAATCATCATATATTCTTGTGTATTTTCCTCAGGTTTAGTTTCAGTTTCTGACAAACTTTTTTCTGCGGTTTCGTGTTTTAAGGACCTCATTTGTTCTTTCATTTCTTGTTGTTCTGTTTTAAGCTGAGAAAGTTCCAATTTAATGCTTTTATTTCAATTTGTAATTGAATTTGTAATTTGCCTTGGTTTTGTTTTCTCATATTTATTAAATATTATGTCTTGTATATTATACATTTGTGATTGACTAGAAATGATTTCCTTTTCTTTTTCTCGGTTTATCTTTTAATGAGGATTTTAATTTCAAAAGGTATTCTCTTTTAAGCTCTAGGTCTTAAATTTTATCAATAACTTCAATCATAAATTCTTGATCTTTGGTTAACATGTTAATTGAAGGTTCATTTTCATCACTAGAAGACCGAGATGTTGTATGTAATTCATCTATTTGTAATTCATCATTTGATAGATGTATCATTTTCGAAGAAGTTGTTTCTAATAGGATTTCATTTAATTTTTGTTCTACCTCTTCATCTAAATTTAAATTATTGATTTTTCTTTTGATTTTACAATATTTTGAAATATGTCCTGGTTTTCCACATCTATAACATTTTATTGTTTTATCAATTTTGTTTTCTATTTTTGTTGTTTCTTCCTTTTCTATATTTTCTATATTTAAGTTTTTATAATATTCTGAAATATTTTTTCCTATTTTTGGCTTTTCAGGAAACATGTTTTTGAAGAAAAGGTTCATTCTCGATGTCAAATTGGTGGCGAATGATCCTAATTCCTTTCTACATTGATATCTTTCTTTCTTAAGTTGTTTTGTAATTTTAAATCTTGACAAATTTTTAATCCTTCTTTTGGGTGAAACTAATTAGTTCACCATATGTAAGCTTTTCATATGGAATAATACCTTTGTAATTTTCTCTTATTTGATTCCTAACCTTTTCTCCTAATAAAGTGGGAAGTCCTGCTAGAAATTTTTCTTTCCAAAATGGTTGTTAGTTATTAGATCTTTGCATAACTCTAGCCATAAAGACATCTTTATACCATTTAAAATCGGTTAATTTTTTGCATTTTAAATTTGATAATAATTCTGAATTTCTATCTTTAAGATGAGAAGGATCTCTAATAAAGTGTTTAGAGATTGAGAAAATTAAAGTTGCTACTGCATCTTAGATTTCTCTTCCTTGTTTGTCTAAAATAATTCTATTTTGGTCATCTTTTTTTATTACTTTTAAAATTTCTTCCTGTTGGGTTTTAGTGAGTGCATGATCCCACCATCCTTTTAATTGACCAGTAAATCCAGCAACTAAAAGATTAGCTATAACATGATCACTGATTAATCCATTTTTATTTTGGGTTTTATAAACACTTGAAACCATTGTCATTTGTTGTAATAAACTAAGAATATTGTATTCAAACATTCCATCTATATTCCATTCATATATTGTATTAGCATTGTATTTATTTTGGAAAACGGGTTTTTCTTTTATGTTAAGATCAGGTGCAGTGATTTTTGGATAATATAATCTTTTTGGTTCTTTCCAAGCCATCTTGTTAATTTGTTGTTCATCTGAATGATCCGAGTCAGATTGGGAGGATTGGTGTAATGTATTTACTGAATGTTGGGCTTGTATTGGGGTATCAGGGGCAATTAATTCAGACTTGTAGCTTTCGAAAGCATTAAGTCGATTTTGGATTTCTGTTAGGAAATCATTTTGGGATTTTTGGAAAGGTTTTGGAATCTCATAAGGTGTGAATATTGGTTCTTTGGAACTTTTTTCAGTTATCTCTTTTACTAGTTCTTTCCTGATCGGTTGACTCTCTACCAGATTCTCAATATAATCTAGCTGTTTTCCTATTGTATGAAGATTAATATTTGTATAATTGTTTTGTTCTACTATCATTTTAATATCTTTTGATGAGATTTATTCTCCTGCATCAGGAGCTCTCATTTTTAAAGGATTTGCTTTTATTCCAGTATTCTTGTGAAGATATTGAACCTCCATTAAAGGGGGATGTCGAGATTCAACTTCTCCTTTATTAGTCTGCCATCTAGTATTATGTCTTATTGTATTAACAGATTCTAAATAATATTCTTCAAACCATTCAAAGAATTTTATATGGACTTTATGGATATTCATAAATCTATAATATTATTGAAGAATGATTTCTTTTTATCATTATAATTTTTAAAGTAATCTTCTCTTTTTGTTTATTTTTGTTGGAATAGAAGTGCTTTCTACACCATTATTTATTTATCTCAAACATTTTTTCTAAAACAAATATTTCTGAATTTTCTCCTTATCTTGCATTATTGGTTATTGATGAATATGTTGGTGACATATTAGGTGAATTTTGGGGACTCTCTTCCTGTCTAGCATAGATAGGTTGAGCTATATTTGAGAAATTATCTATTCATTGTAAATTGGTCCTAAATGTTGTTGGGATAGAAGAGACAGAGGCTCTGGCAGTCCGAAAATCTACTGTTTGTGTTTCTGGATTTGACTCTTCTTCTATATTTAACCTCCTAAAAGTTGTGCTGGTACTTCCTATTTCAAAGGAATATCTTAGGGGCATTCTTTGTGGCCTATTGAATTTTAATTCAACTATGCCATCTTGGTGTTGAGAAAGTTCACTTAATGAAGTGTTTCTTATGGGAGTTGGTGCCACAGGATCTATAGCACCTTCAAGTTTCCACTTTATCAAGAAGGCTTATCTCATGCCATTGTATTGTTCTTGGGATTATGGTATGAGATCTTGTGGTATCTGTCTCTATTAAGAGGGTTTCTCCTTTTGGGCTTTGGAGTAAAGCCTTGGTATTAACAACAGAATACATAGTTTTGAAATGGAGTCTATACACTAAAGTTAATACTTCCGTACCAGGAAGTATTTTGTAGTTATGGGTATGTATTTGGAGGGTCAAAGATTGTAAAATATTTTTATCAGTCAAAGAAACCATAAAATTTGGATAACAATTAAAATGTATTGGGCCTGTACATAGGCTTGTTTCTATAGTTCCTAATAATGAGTCATTAAACATGATGTGTCTTTGGTCTCTTAAGACTACTAATATTGAGGTATTTTTAGTGGCTTCAACACTAAGAGATTTGACTCAAACCTGGACTAATCCAAAATGGATATGTTTGTATCTTTGTTCATTTAGTTTATTATTGACGACTTTATCTAATAATTGGATTGTTTCATATTCTTTTTGAATAGGTAAACTCCTTTCTTTTGTTTTTATAACATAGCTGCAACAAAGCATTTAAATTTTCAAAACTTGTTTTTTTTGTAAACTTGGTTTGTTGAAACTCTTGGAAGAGTCCAATTATCAAATCTTTGGGGAATATTTTTTATAATGTTCTTCTTGTTCATTAACAGTGTTGTTTGAGGTTTGGTCAGATTCTTGGGATTGATTAGAAACAAAGCTTGCAGAAGAATTGGTTCTTCTAAGGAAATGAAACATTCTTTGTTTTCTTATTTCCTACAGGGGGTTCTACTATCTAGATTTCTGAATTAATTAAGTTGCCTACAGGGATACTATGTCCTTAACATGCCTAACCCATGGCTAACTGGACACTGTATCAATTCTCAGCAAAATAATAATACATTAATAAAGATAGTTAAACTAGAACTCAGAAATATCGAAAACAAATTGAAAGGTTTTTCTTAAACTTAGAAATACCTGCTCCTCTTTGGCTCTGATACCAGTTAGTCCCGAGGATCTGACCAAACCTCAAACAAAACTATTAATGAACAAGAAGAATATTATGAAAATATTCCCCAAAGATTTGATAATTGGACTCTTCCAAGAGTTCCAATAAACCAAGTTTACAAAAAAAAACAACTTTTGAAAATTTAAATGTTTTTTGCAGTTATGTTATAAAAACAAAAGAAAGGAGTTTACCTATTCAAAAAGAATATGAAACAATCCAATTATTAGATAAAGTCGTCATTAATAAACTCAATAAAAAAAGATACAAACATATCCATTTTGGATTAGTCCAAGTTTGAGTCAAACCTCTTAGTGTTGAAGCCACTAAAAATACCTCAATATTAGTAGTCTTAAGAGACCAAAGACACATCATGTTTAATGACTCATTATTAGGAACTATAGAAACAAGCCTATGTACAGGCACAATACATTTTAATTGTTATCCAAATTTTATGGTTTCTTTGACTGATAAAAATATTTTACAATCTTTGACCCTCCAAATACATACTCATAATAGAATTACCAATCCGATCCTCAGAACTCGATTTAGCCACTTGAATTATTTCTAGTCAAACTACATTTTTTTATTATTGTCTTCGTGCAAATAATGCTTGTCGTGTCCCTTATGCAAATGATGAGACTTTGGTTAATAATGACCCTAGCAACACTGTTTAGCTAAATCAAAGTTCTCAGTTCTACAATTTCATGGAAATAATTATCAAGAGACTTGTTGTGATAGGAAAGGTTGCCATAAATTAGTTTTTTCAATTCAATAGGAGATGGCCAAACAAAAAGAGGAGTACGATTGATTTCTCACCTGTCATGAAATCATATTGGTGTAGTTCAAAAGATCATGAGGGTTTTTAATGTCCAATTAAATATCCAATTAGAGAAGAAATTCTCGTATATATTGTTAAATGTTATTGGTATGGTAGCAAAGGTCACAAAAGTCTCGAATGTCCAATTCGATACTCACCCAAAGAGAAAGTAAATATGATGTTGCACCTATTGTTAAGTTTAGATCTAGCATTGCATCTTGTTCTAAAGTTAATGTTGAAATAGATGCTAGAGATGAATCACCTAGTGAGAGTTGTGACAATAGTGATAGTGAAGTTTGTGAATCGAAAAAACATGATAGTGATAATTTTTTTCTCGAATCTATGGAGTTAGATGAGATAGAAACGTCAATTTCTTCCATTGAGATGTATTACACTGAATTGAATATTCATAATACATATGAGGGAGATATGGGAAGTGAAGAAAAATAATGTGAAAAAACCGAGAGAAAAGAAACCTTGAGTGATAAAAGTCTACTTGATGGTCCAAATTTGGTGAATGAAAATCCATATGAGGTACAATTGGAGAGCTCTCAAGTGGAAAAAAGAAAATGAAAAGCAAGAAAATACCCATACAAAAGTGAGGAATGATTATGTTTTAACTAACCCTAATTCAAATTTGTTTTGTGGTGTTTCTTTATTACAAAAATTCAAGAATCCATTATAGACTTCCAATTATATAGACGATTTTACTTATGAGAGAGAGGTACATTGGACATTGATGATTCTCCACAAGTGCTACAAGGCAAGAAATGCAAGCAAACATTACAAATTGATTTAAGAAGGCATACATTGAATGTTTTTAATAAGTATGCTACTAACTTTGTTTGTAAAATATTTTCTTATGACATGCTTTCTCATTGGTCAAGTTTCAATAAATCGTGGTCTAAAAGTTCACTTGATTTTATGAGTTTATCTAGATTTGTAAATGTTAAAAATAGTAATTTTGTTTCACTAGATAGGTTTCTTAAAGCATTTTATACATTTTCACTTGCAAAATTTATTTATATCTTAACCTTTAACAATGAATTTTACATAATAATCTTAACTTTCTTAATTTTTATTGTTATGTGAAATTCTTGACTCATTATTGGAAATTCTTAAGGATGGTCATGCATATTCAAAGAAAGTTATAAGTTATTTTTTTACTTGAACACTCGTGTACCTAACATTTATTTGTTTAGTGTTGATGGTTTTTTTTTTTAAGGAAAAGTACGTAATCCATGCTGATTTGGGGGATCAAAATCATATATTTGATCTTGGAGATAATTTTGGTGCACAGGAAAGCTTATGTAAGTATTTGTTTGCTTTTATTGTTATTAATTTTAATCTCTTTTCTTTTTCTACAACTAAATATTTGAGGACGAATCTTCTTGAGGAATGGGGGAACTATACGAGTTTCAATGCCCAATTTTAGGCCTATGGATGTGATGGGCTTACACTACCTCAAGACCCAACAACAAGGTTTAAGGTCAAGCAAATCAAACTTAGATTCAATTAAAGCTAGTATCAGAGGATGAATCTTTTTGAGAAAACGAAGAATGATGGAATGGGTGAAATGTATTAAAGTTAATTCAACCAAGCTATCAATTTCAAACTAAAAAAATTAGTCCATTTGCGACAAATTTTTGGTTGATATCTAGGAATTTTTGTATTAAGATGTTTGTATAACATTCGAAGATCTATTTCTTAGCTTCGAAACACACTTTGGATCACTCGATTTCAAGTTCAGGAACTCAAGTTATGATCATTTAAGTGAAGATTGCATGAGCAAATTTTTTAGACAAAATTATTACGGGAATTACGAGTTTTGGGCTTTTGATTCGAGTTTAAATCATATGGGTTCGAGTTTGAGGCTTAATTTTTTATATATGAGTCTAGTATTGTATTTATCAGCTCTTATTATTTTATTATTTTTTATTCCAAATTTGTGATAATTATTAAGTGTTTTAAATTATTTAGTAGTTTTATGTCAACAAGAAAGTTTAGTTTAAAATTATTTCTTGTTTAGGTTAATTAGAGTTCTAGTATAATTAAATGTTTTATTTATATTTATTTAGCTAGCCTATATAAAGACCTTTACATTTTACACAATTCAATCAATTCTTTATTATTCAACAACTTCTCTTTTGAGTTAATAAATATTTTTAATTAGAGTATAAGGACTAAATCACATAAATGATAAAAATGTGATTTAATATTAAATTATAAGGTAGAACATGATTAAGTGACTTTTGAAGCAAATAGACCAATGGTCTAATAATAGTGGACGGTAGCTTAACTAAACTAAAAAGAAATTGAAAAAATATATATGTTAATTAAAATAAAAGAAATAAACAAAGATTAATAAAATTGAAAGATGAATTAAAATTCTCTTCATTTCCTTCTCAATTCGAAACAAAAAGAAACAAGTGCGAGAACGCCGGGCCTAGGATTTAATATTCAAAGCTCAATTTGGTTAGTTCAATTTAGTCATTTTCTTAGAATTTTTATGTTTTCAGAATCCCAGTACTCCGAACTAATTGACCCATGTCATAATTTTTGGAACTGTCAAAGATTTAAGATGTTATATGAAACCCCCTATACTCAGTCTGATTGTCGAACCTAAACTATAAGATGTTACCAGCAATTACAAAACAGTTTATTTCGTTTCGTAGTCCAAATATCAATTAAATATTAATTTATTCATATATAATCAAATACAACATACAATTAATCAATTTCGAGGTTTTATCGAGCTTACAAAAATTTCGAACCAACCTATTAAGCATTCAAGTGCATAAGAGCATATACAAAAACATATTCCATGACATACCATTTTCTCAACTATTAAATCATCAAGCTTATAAACCAAGTTGCCTAACAAGATAATCATAACATGATTATCCCCAACACATACGTATACATTTATATTCACAATTTCCAAAATGCTAACGAAATACTCACAATATCCTAGGTACATGCTGAGATAAAAAAAAACTCACCTCAACACTTGAGTTTAGGACTTTTGCTGGATGCTAAATCAATAATCGGATTGCTAAGTACCTAACATGTGCATGGAAATAAAACTATACATTTAATATATCTAACATTTAAGTAAAATATAAATTACGTAGGCCTAACTTAACAACAGGAATAAATACAATTTAGTATGGAAAGCTGCATGTCATAATACATCAACTAAGAATACGATTCGATTTACTTCTTATAGATCAATCTGTTATATTTGTACCATATACATCTCTTTATATTACAATTGAAATAATTTAATCATTACATAATAGATTTGTATTTTAGATTTAATTACGATATATTTTATTCATCCCTGTTTCAATCTCCTTCATAAACAATTTTTCCAAATTAATACCATTAATTAATCTAGTATCCATCAATACATATACGTAAAAATAGCCCACATTTCAGAACAGATCATATTTCATACTTATATCAATATACAATATTTCCACAATTATTCAATTTAATCCTCATCGTACGCAACTATTCCGTATCGAAACAATTCAGCCCCTTTTTAATCATTTTCAGCTCTCTTTAAATCTTACCTTGCAATACAACTCATAAATGCAGCAAACGAAGTAATTCAAATTTAGAACACAAACCGTATATTCCGAACCATTCGTCCACGGTTTTGTCTTTCCTTTCTTTTTGAGAAATCTAGGTCGTTACATTGTACTTCGCCACCATTGAATAACATGAAAAACTCCAGCTCTTGGATAGCAACCAAATTTAAACCAAATCATTTATTTAGTCCAACCAAATAATATGAAGTTGTCCAATTTTGGATCACAACTAAACTTCGATCATAGCATATATTAATTCCAACCATATAAAATGAAATTTATTAGCTTGGGACATAAATTTAAACTCAATTAAGGTATAAATATTAGTCCAACCAAATTACATGGAATTATCCAACTTTGGACATGCAATTAAACTCAATTTACGCAATAACGACGGATAATCAATATCAAACCCAAAGTTATACATTTTTAATTACAACACCAAAGCACAATAAATTACAGGTATAAACTCCTTTCAACTTGTCGCGTTAAGATATCACAATTTCATTGTAAAGACAGTTTAATATACGATAATTACTCCCCTTCAGATAATGTTTAAGACAACATAATTACTTACATTTTAATCTAGATGCAACAGCATAACATCTCAATTATAACTACTACCTCTTTTAATTTCAGTTTACGAACAGCTTCAGAACATCATAATTGTAGCTATTACATTTTTGTTTTTTAATTTCAACCTAAGGCATTAATAGTTACAGCGTATAATTAGCACCTCAAATTTCAGCTTTCAGACATGGTAAATTGCAGCATCTAATTACCTCAATTTCCAACTTCCGAACCTCATAATTTGCAGCATTTAAATGCCTCAAATTTCAGCACTCGGCAACATAAAATACAACATCTAACACTCCAAATTTCCAGCAAGTTTACAAGTCTTTAAACATGGAAATTAATACTGAAGTCTAGAATTCGGACAGTGGCCAAAGTTAGCTTTTAACCTCCAATAATTTCTCCATATTCCAGCCTGTAGCAGTTCAACTACTCAACAAATTTAAACATATTCAATTCTCCACAATTTTCACTACCTCTTCAAATTCGGTCCTCCTTCATTAGTTTGGGAAGTTTTATTAAATTTACTTCAATTCTCACATATATAAGGCCTGGCTCGGGCAACAAACATGCAGCTATCATAATTAAACTTTTTACTTGCCAAGCACTTTTAATTTCTCTTTAAATTGGTCAGTATTGTACACAAGTACAACATTACATTTCAATAGGCACCAATATTTAATTACTCTTACATGGACAGTAATAATGAATCCACCAAAGAGGGCATTAATCAACAATTTTACAATTAATTTTTGTCTTGCTCTGGACAGCAACAAACACTCATAATGTCGTGTATTAAATAAATTTCAAGCTCATTTAGACAAACTAAAGTTATAGCCTTTGGACACCTTCAATCTTTAACTCCCAACATCATGAATGGCATCATTTAACCATCCCTTACAGCCTACAGACGTTGTACATGGTAGTTTTTAAACACCTTAAATAGCAAATTCCAGACATCATAAATTCACATCCTTTTTGGACATCATAAACTGACATTTAAACCACTTAATTCCCATTATTCAGACCTCATTTATTTATGCTCAATTGAACAACATTATAAAAAAAACTTTGGATAGCATAGATCACCACCAACCGAACCACCTTTTTCTGGCGAAGAAATTTAATAGCCTGCTTAAAAAAAAAAACTGCATAAGCAGCTCCCTCGACAGCATGCATTCCACCAAAATTTTCCTTGGATTTATACATTCATACCAGCATGAAAGTGTAACAAAGCAAGCAAGAAAGAAAAATGTATAGAGGACTCACAGAAACTCGAAGTCAAGCATAACCTTGAGTAAGATCTCTTCCCCTTTGCCGCTGCCTTCTCCTTCCCCTTTTTGCAAGTTTCTTGAGGAAAATTAGCTCCTAAACGAGCTCAAAATTTAGCATGCAACAATTCTCTTCTACCTCTCTAGTCGAATTGTAGCCAGAAAAACAAGCAGAATTTTTTTTAAGTGTCCTCCCTTTCGAAAAAAAGTAATCCAGGTTGAAGAAGACTCTCCTCTTTTTTTAATATTCTTCTTTTTTTTTTATTAAAACCCCATTTTTTAGTATTAATGAGATTTTTTTTAATTATTATTTTATTAACATTTTATTACATAAATAAGTAAAACAATCCACTAGTCGTCCACTATTCTTTATGTATTGGTTTAATTACCACTTAAGTACTTATTCTATTATTAAATAATAATCTATAACAATTGAACTTTTACAAATTTTACGATTTAGTCCTGTACCTTAGTTAAACACTAATTCGATAAAATTACCTAACCAAAAAAATCAATTCACCTATAACATAACTCCGTAAATAATTAATTAAAATATTTATGACATCGATTTATAGAAACGAAGTCTCAAAATCAAATTTTTGGTACCATTTGAATTTCGGTCGTTAGATTATAATCATTGAATATTTAGAGTTTGAGGTGTTATTTTGATAAATTTTAAGTTTAGAATTGATAAGGACTAGATTGTAAAGTGAATTGTTAAAGTTGTGCAATAGGGACTAAAATGCATAAATATTGAATTTATTGGTAGAAATGTGAAATAGAAAGTTAAATTAGGCCTAGAGTGAAAATGATATAAAAATTGGAGGTTAAATGTGAAAGTTATGTTAGCCCCGATTTTAGGGACTAAATTGAATAAAATGTAAAAGTTGTATAAATTGGAAATTGAATGTGAAATGGGCTATGTATTGATAATTTATTATGTCTGTTTTAATCCGTAGCTAATGTCAACCCAAGTTCTTCGAAAAAGAAAGGAAAAGACAAAGTCACCGATGAATAGTTCGAAATTTACGATTTGTGTTTCTATAATTCAAACTAACTTATAGATTGATGCATATTGACTTATTTATTCATGGTAAGGTTATGAGGTAAGATTTATTGATCATTTGAATTAATTGATGATTATGAAGAAATTGATTATATTTGTGAAATGTGTGTATTTTCTATAAATTTGAAAATTGAGTATGTATTGAAATATTGTTGATGTTGTGAATGATGAATAAATGCTTTCATATTGAAAACAAATGGGAATAGAGATATTGGTTGGTAATGAAACCACTATTAACTGTTTGCGTAGAGTCAGATATAGATAGCGTGCCATAGGATAGGAAGAGTTCAGGGATTCTTCGACTATAAGTAGATTAGGCTCTGGGTGCCAATTTGTTTTAGTTTAACCAATGAGACACTAGGTGTCAAACTTATTAACAGCATTGGGCGCAACTATTTGCTTCAGGCACTGGGTGCCAAATCAATATGTTGGTTGGATCCGTGTATCTGTTTAAGTCCAAGTCGTGGTAATAGGGAAATAAATGATAATATGAGTTATATGATATTGATAAGGAAAAAAAAGAAGAGAAATGGAATTGAAATGGAAAATAAAATAAGAAATTGTGGAATGAATTGTGAACAATGAGATATCATGTTCCATGAAAACATGAGACTAGAAATTGATATGAAACATGACATTACAAGGGTTATGTTATTGAATGACTTGTGAAGTGTGATAGTCATATACTAATATTGTGGAAATGTGCTAGTTTCGGATCTATGAATATGTGAAATTGGTATTTTGAATGTGATAAGTTGCAAAATGTTTAGATTTTAACTTATACATCTTGATGATTTATTTTTTACTTTTATGTTCGGATTATAGAAATACCACTGAGTTATACTCAACGTATAGTTTGTTTTCTGTGTGCAGGTTAGGTACTTTATGTTTCATTTTTCGACTCAACATCCAGTGGCAATCCCAAACTCAAGTGTTGGTGATGAATACATTTTGGTCTCAACATGTACCTAGGACGTCTTATGGTTATATAATGTTTATTTGGATTGTGTTGGTATTTTGAGAAATCTTATGTATATATATGTGCGTGTGATGGTATTGATCATGATAATGTTATTTTAAGGAATAGTTGATTTGTATGATTGATAGCTTAAATGGTAATTAGGTACTATAGAATAGAAGTATAAAAGTTATTCATAAGCCTATACTATGCTTGTAATGATCTGGTAGCTTTAATGCATGAAGTATTAAGTTGAATTTGATTCAATTCGAGAAATTATTTGAAAGGTTAGTTTGGTGCTAAATTCAGTCATTGTCCGGGGTGCCTAGAAAGGCATATTGGAGTGTTATGCATACAATGTGTTAGTTGATTTTGGATTTAATATATTGAGCTACCAATTTTGGCATATTGTTTAGACACTTAGGATGGTTGTTTTAAATGATGATTTTGAATTTAATTGAATACTTTTGAATCAGTTGAAATATGGCTTTAATGGCAGCTTGTGGCATAAGTGTTTTATGGTTGGCTTCATTATTTTGGAAGGAATTTTCTAGATACACACGGCCTAAGACACGGTGTGGTACACGACCGTTTGCCATACACGGGCTCATGGCACGAGCGTGTGGTATGTAAAAATTTAAGTGATTTTGGTGCACACGGGCACAAAGAGTTACACGGTTTGCTCACATGATCGTTTGACCCATCCACACAACCATGTGACCCACTCACACAACCATGTGGCCTATCTCACACGGGCACACTTTTGTACAAGGTTTAGGGACACAGTCCTGTAGTTCATCACACACTAGCTTAGCTTTCGCACATGGTATGGAAAATTTTTCTTCGTTTTTGTTTTTAATTCAAATCAATCCCTGTTCATTCTTGAATTGGTTTTAAGCTTTTCTATAATAGATTGAATAATGTATTTATACATGCTTGTAAGTGATTATTTAATGTTTATTTGAGAATTAAATTAATAAATTGTATGGAATTTGTTTGGTATTTGTTATAACATCTCATTACTTGGGTCTGACAACTGGACCAAGTAAGAGGTGTTACATTTTGAGCCTAAATCCCTATTTCTTGATGAACCATAACGAAAACCGTAAGCCTTAAAATATATCGAACCATTGATATTGAGGGTAAGGTAGACACAATACGGTATTTTCCAAAATAAAAGAAAAATAAGAGTGAACTTAAGAGATAGTATAGTATGGTGAGTATAAAAGCCCTACAAATTTGTACGTAAATAGAAAATTTTGAAAATTAATCAAAAGAAAAAGTTTAAAAAGGCTAAAAAAAAGCCGAGCAAGAAGTTCTTGCGAAAATTGAAAAGCAAAATGAGTGAAAAAGAAAAGAAAAAGAAAATATCTTCATTTTTGCACAATAGTCTTGCTAGGATAGTTTTAATCACTAATTTTACTATACCGTAGGAATCAAAGAGAAAAGGTAGGTAAGAGAAAGGGATATACGGAGGTGAGCTAAAGGGTCTAATCGGGATAGTATTGGGGTCAATATAATATGCCAACAATTTTCATGTTTTAATCGTTCTATGTGTCGATTCCTTGATTCCAAACCAACATAAGCCGCAAAACGTAACAAGCCGAAAGACCTATGTGACCTAAGTAATACGATTTATGGATGAAAATTGACTAAAATTTAACATTTCTAATCACTTTTGTTCTTCGAGCATAAATGTATATTTTATGTACCTATTTCGATGGATCATTGTACTTAACATTCTTGAATTCTTTTTGTTTTGTAATTTCATTAAATAATGTGTGTGATATTGAAGGTTGAAATTCGACTGTATATTGTATTAGAGTTACATATTTTATCACATTATTCTATGTACGTAGTTGCGATCTCGTCCTTGTATATGACATGCTTAAGCACTATTTTATTTTCTTTTCTTATGTATGTGTTTTATTTTGTTTCTTTTTATCTTTTTTCTTGATGACAAGCAACAACTTAAGTGTGGGGAGTTTGGTCTATCACAATTCGTTTTATGGCATTTCGGCACTTAACGAGCTTGTTTTATGGCCTTTTTATATGTTTTTATTTCATTTTTTGTTTTATTGTTTTATGTTTAAATTATGCAAAATAAGCCCTTTTAAGCAAATTTGAGTTATGTAACGACCTAATGGGCCACTGTGGACCTAGGGATGATCTAACGACTCTATCTAGTATTGAGCTTAGAAGATGAAGGACGACTGTAGCATCACGACATCAGATAGTAGTGTCATGACACCAAAATTCGAAGCTAAAATACCCAAAAAATGAAGGTAGTGTCGCAACACTGATCCTGTAGTGTTGCGACACTGAATGACGAACAAGAATTTTTATTAGGGGTATTTAAATGCTTCCATCCTCTACACACCAAGTTTTGGGTTATGTTGGACCCATCCAACCAATCACACCTTATAGTGGTCATTTGCCACATAATTGTTATACAGTCAAGTTGCTAACATTATTACGGATTTACAGCTAAATTTAAAGTAATACAGTTTAACTGCCAAATCAATCTTCCTTCACTTCATATCCCAATCCAAACCATAAATGAAAATAATTAAATGCATACGGATATTTAGACTCAGACACACACACATTAGGTTTTCGTACTTCGTAAACCTTTTTGCAACAAGATCAGTTGTACAGTAACAGAATCAATCGTTTTCATGTTCAATTATACTTCACCATATCATACTCTTAATCAACATTTCTTAATGGAATCCGTAGCATAAGCAGGTCTTAATTTACACATCTATTCAATCCCATAAATCAAAATTGTCCTACAAGATAACACACTTCACCCAATTACCCTTGTAGAGGCTTACACGTGCAAATGAGTACTTAAGGATTAAAACGAATCATTTAACTAATAATGAGCAAAAACTACATAAATAGGACCACACGGTAGTGTGGAAGGGTCCAGATCGTGTGACAGGGGTACACGACCGTGTGGCTGAGGGATACGCCCGTGTGACTAGGTTACACAGTCGTGTAGCCAGATCATGTAACTCTCTGTGCACATGTGACAAAACTACACATTTATAAAGCAGGGGAGACACGATCGTGTGGTTGAATGACATGCCCGTGTGTGATCGATAAAATCCCTTACAAAGGTCGCACGACCATGTGGCCAACTCGTGTGACAGGAGGAAATTAATCTAACTTCTAAAGTGACACACGACCGTGTGGACCGCCCGTGTGGGGCACAGGCCAGTATGGCTCAAAAACCAGTCCAATCCTTACTGGAAAAAACGAAAATTGAACACCAAATTGACCCATAATTACAAATGATTTAGAAACACACCTGAAAGACGATGCCCAAACACTAGCAATCAACTAATGCACCTCAATTAAATGAATTTGAAACTCAATTTTACAAATACACTTAACCTTAATGAATTTCAATTTAAACCACATACAAGAATCAAAGAACCCAATGTAAACCTTAATTCTTTTTTTTAATAATAAGAAGAAAAATTTAAACCAAAGCCAAAAATAAATTTAATTCCCACTTAGCGTAGACGAGGATTCAAACCCGAGACCTAAAGGAAAACCAACGCTAAACCACTGAGCACTAGGCTCATCACTGTCCCTAAAACGTAGAAACTCACTTAAAGGTCCGTCCAAACCACTGACCCTAACCAACAAACCTTAATTCTTCTAACCCCACCTATGGGGTTTTACAACTCACCCCTCCTTAAAGAAATTTTGTCCCCGAAATTTCCCACTACCCAATAGTCACTAATTCGCACAATTTGCTACCACGCTTTCACTGCGCACTCTGATTCCAATGCATATCAAATAAATACCTAACCTTACAAACTCCTACCTATAGCTCGTATTTACTAAACAATCAGATGACCAAATAAAGCAAAACACGCACAAAAATAACCTACAACAATCCTGTCTCAATACCAATTCCAACTCTTTGATTTCGGTTCTTCTTCAGAGTTTGCCCCTGAACAGGTCATTGACAAGGGCAATCCTTAATCCGATGCTTTGTGGACCCACATCTGAAACATGCTCCAGACTTCTTCTAACACTCGCCCGGATGGTGCTTCTTACAGAACCCACAAACCGGCATGTCTGTGCCACTACTAGAACCTCCTGCAGTACCTTTTTGAAATCTGGCCTATTTTGTAAAACATGGCTCCAAACTAGAGGAACTATGACCTCTCTTATTATATTCCTTACACTCACACTCAACACTTACTTTTTTCTTCCAATTGGGAACTCTCTAGCATGGTCTGAAAGACCCTCTCTAGAACTCCCAACACTGGTTGGGCCAATGTGTCCACACCAACCCCTAGAATTACCGTCACTAGTAGCTGGTGTAGCCACGACGACGTCTGGCTCATGTGCAGACGCATGCCCCTATAAGGCAGGACTCATCTAAAGTCCCACTAGGCTGATTCTCATAATCTTGATTACTGTCAAATTCCATAGTAGTTCTTGAGTCTAAAATATTAAGGTATCTACAATTCCATAACAACATAATCAGAGCTAATAATCTAAAACTTTACATTTCTAATATTACAATTTTGGAGGTCCTACGAACCAACACTGGAGTCTCAGACACTTGTTTGGGCAACATAAATTTCAAAATACTGTGGAATGTTTTTATCGAAAACTCTTTTCCAATCCATGCATGCAGACCCATGAAAACAAAGGTTGAGTTCTTTCAAACCTAGCTCTAATACCACAAAATGTGACACCCCAAAACCTTACTCAGAACTTTTGATCGGATTCCAGAGGTCACATTGGCCACCAAAAAGGCCCAAGACAAATCGCTGATCAATATTTCAAAATTTTTTTTCGAAAATCATTTTCTCTAAAAATTTACTAAAACTGAAAATAAGCTTTATTTATAAACTTTGCAAACGTTAAATTTAAATATCGCTTAAAATTTATTTGAAACCAATTTCAAATCTTATGATCTTTTGTAACTTAAAAGAAATAGTGATTTCGTAAATTGGAACTTCAAACTAGAAATTTGCAATGTAACAATAAAACCTTTTATCATAATAGAAGACCAAAAATGGTTATTTTAAATCAATACACGGGATCACAGTTAGTTCGAAAACAAATGTTCATGTGCAAAATCACATAGTGTCCCAAAACCAAAAGCCATAACTTAGCGAGTCAAAAATCTAAAACTCATACCACAGTTTATATAATCTTCCTTAGATACTAATTGAAAATAATTTACTAAATTTCATGGAAATCTTATCAAACCAAACCAAGAAATTAACAAAACTCTGAGACCCCCAGTTCATTCAGTCCATGACCTAAACACGTGGACTACTTGAAAAGGGGGAAACTAAGGGGAGTGAGTTATGAAAGCTCAATGTAAGTCATAAACAAATGTAATTAAACAATGTTTGAAAAAACAGACATTTTACATACCAAATTACTAAGTAACTAAAGACAACTAACACATCACATAAATATTTAACTCCGTAAAATTTATTAACAGTGCTATACTTGGTTCTACCTCTTATACATAACAAATAAAAATTTCATAGTCAAAGATTTATAAATGTAGTACTTACTCAAAATAGAAGAAATGCAATTCATGCTCAAATGTACCAGTCCCGATTTCAACTTATCAACAGCTACACACCATCTTCAACCTTCTGACACACACCAACTAAGGTAAGTTAGACACTTCATCCTCTACACACCAAGTTTTGGGTAATGGTGGACCCATCCAACCAATCACACCTCATAGTGGTCATTTGCCACATATTTATTATGTAGTCAAGCTACTAACATTATAGCGCATGTACCACTGAATTTAAAGTAATGTAGTTTAACTGCCAAATCAATCTTCCTTCACTTCATATCCTAATCCAAACCACAAATGCAAATGCAAATAATTAAATGCATACGAATATTTAGAATCAAACACACACACATTTGGTTTTCGTACTCCGTAAACCTTTTTTTGCAACCAGATCAGTTCTATAGTAATAAAATCAAACAATTTAATGTTCAATTATACTTCACCACATCATACTCTTAATCGACATTTATTAATGAAACCCTTAGCATAAGTAGGTCTTAATTTACACATCTATTCAATGCCATAAATCAAAACTGTCATAACAAGATCGCATTAGCCACTTATACAAACAGAAATTTAATACATGAATCTGTATATAACAATAACGTCCTATAAGATAACACACTTCACATTTATTTGACATTCAATACTCAAGTCCCAGTTACCCTTGTAGAGGCTTACATGTGCAAAGGAATACTCAAGGATTAACACAAATCATTCAACAAATAACGAGCAAAAATTACACAAACAGGACCACCCGACCGTGTTGGAGGGTCCAAACCGTGTGAAAAAGAAACACATCCATGTGTGTAACACTCCTAACCCGTTTCCATCGCTAGATTAGGGTTACAGAGTATTACTATACAATCGAGAAACATTTATAAATGTAACATTAAAATAAATAAATGACATTTAAAACATATCAATCATAAGTATTTTGTCCCTAAATCGAGCCTTGGAGGCCCCAAAAATTGCTTTGAAGCAATTTGGGACTAATTTGAAACAAAACAGAAGGTCTAAGAAAAAGTTGTAAAAATTGGAAAATCGGGGTCACACGACCGTGCGGCCAGGCCGTGTGAAAACACCCTAGATCGTGTAACATTTGAACTAGGGACATACTAAGAAACTTACAAATGATACACGGCCCGTGTCCTAGCCCGTGTCCAAACATGGGCACGTATGTGCATTCTGACAGTAATTATCTATAAACATATTAACTAAAGAACAATAATATAAGGTTACAAGTCAAACTTTATTTACATATTGAAATACTATTGACTTACCTACTATTTAGTTTTGATCAAATCACAGGGACGAATCTGCTATTTCCCTTTTCCTCGGTTATTGTCTTTTTATCCAAGTTTTGATATGCAAGAACTTTTGATGGATAAACCTTAAGGTTTATCTATAGTGTTTCTACTCTTCAATTCTTGGTGGTTCTTCCTTTAGGAAGATGATAGTTTTTTTATTCTATTTTTACTTAAGTTTTATTTAACAAATTCTAACTTTATCCTTTAAATTATCATGCATTCTAATGAATTAAAAGTCCAAAGCCATCCATCTACTTTTACTATGGTCTAATTACCATATGAGTCCTCCCTTTTTTTATAATTAAACTATTTGATCATCTTAATACTATAATTCACAAGTTTTGCACCATTAAAAATTTAGTCCTTTTTCCTTAATTAGTTTTCTAAACGTTAAAATTTCTTAACCAAATTTTAATACGACTCTTATGACTCCGTAAATATTCTATAAATAATATTTATGAGTCAACATAATGGAAGTTTGTGGTCCCAAAACCACTATTCTGTCACCACTAAAAAACGAGTTGTTACAACTCTCTCCTCCTTAGGAAATTTCGTCCTCGAAATTGTTACCTGATAATAGATTTGAATATTGTAATTTCATTGATTTCAAAATTTCTCAGGTAGCCTCCTCGTTTATTTCGAATTTCTTTGATTTTTTGAGTCAAAATTTTCACTAGTTCTTCAGAATACCTCAAATCTGGCTGTAGTTCAATTTCACTATGAGGAACCACGAGAGAAGGATTAGATCTGTATCGTCTTCGCATTGAAACGTGGACCCTGTTATGAATTTTCTCGAGTTCAGGAGGTAAAGCTAATCTGTAAGGTACAGGACTGATTCTTTTGGTAATCTCATATGGGTAGATAAATCTTGAACTCAACTTTCCTTTCTTACCGAATCGCAACACTTTCTTCTACGAAGAAACTTTTAAAAATACCCGATCTCCAATAGTAAATTCTATATCTTTTCTTTTCAAATCCGTGTATGAATTCTGATGATCAGATGCAACTTTCAAACAATCTCGAATAGTTTGAACCTTGCCTTCAGTTTCTCGAATCAAATCAACCCCTACCATTTTGGATTCGCTCAGTTTGGACTAATACATTGACGTTTTACATTTTATTCTGTATAAAGCTTCAAATGGTGCAATTTTAATACTGGATCGATAACTGTTATTATAAGAAAACTCAACTAATGGTAGATATTTTTCCCAACTACCCTCAAACTTGAGTATACAACATCTTAGCATGTCTTCTAGAATCTGTATTACTTGTTCTGATTGCTTGTCCGTCTAAGGATGAGACAATGTACTGAAATTGAGTTTAGTGCCCAAAGCCTCGTGAAATTTACTCCAAAATCTCGATATAAACCATGGATCACAGTCAGAAATAATAGATGTTGGAGCTCCATGTAATCTCACAATCTCTGACACATATAATTCCGCTAGCTTCACAAGTGAATAATTTGTTTTGACTTGAATAAAGTGGGCTGACTTAGTCAATCTGTCAACAACCACCCATATCGAATCTTTCTTTTTCGGAGTTGTAGGCAAACTAGATACGAAATCCATCGAGACTCGCTCCCACTTCCACTCAGAATCATAACAGGCTGTAATAATCCCGAAGGTACCTGATGCTCTGCTTTTATTTGTTGACAAATCAAACATTTATCTACGAACTCACAAATCTCACGTTTTATACCCAGCATACATCTATTTCAAATCACAATACATCTTAGTACATCTGTTTCAAATTACAATTTTATCTTTTAATTTATCATGCATTTTGATGAATTCAAAGTCCAAAGTCGTCCATCAACTTTTACTATGGTCTAATTACAATATGAGTCCTCCCTCATTTAATAATTAAACTATTTGGTCATCTTAATATTATAATTAACAAGTTTTGCACCATTTACAATTTAGTACTTTTTCCTTATTTTGTTATCTAAATGTTAAAATTTCTTACCAAAATTTTAATACAACTCTTATGACTCCGTAAATATTCTATAGATAATATTTACGAGTCAACACGATGGAAATTTATGGTCCTAAAACCACTATTCTATCACTACTAAAAAACGGGTTACTATAGTGTGGCTGAGGGATACGCCCTTATGACTGGGTTACATGGCCGTGAGGCCAGGCCATATAACTCTCTGTGCCCGTGTGACAAAATCACACATTTATAAAGTAAGGGAGACACGATCGTGTGACTGAAGGACACGCCCGTGTGCAATCGATAAAATCCCTAACAAAGGTCACACGGTCATGTGGCCAGCCCATGTGACAGGAAAAATTAATCCAACTTTTAAAGTGACACATGATTGTGTGCACCGCCCGTGTGCTTACCCGTGTGGCTCAAAAACCTCTTCGATCCTTGCTGCAAAACACGAAAATTCAACACCAAATTGACCCCTAATTACGAATGATTTAGAAACACTTAAAAGGCGATGCTCACGCAATAACGATCAACTGATGCACCTCAATTAAACGAATTTAAAACTCAATTTTACAAATACACTTAATCTTAATGAATTTCAATTTAAGCCACATACAAGAATCAAAGAACTCATTGTAACCCTCAACAAATTAACACCTACACTTACCCAATTTGATACTAATGTTGAAATAAAAAAAAAATTGAAGGACAAAGGAGAAAGAAGAGACTAAAAATACAATAAATCAAAATCTAAAATTTTTGGGGAATGAGTTTGACGTAAGAGAAAAAAATGTAAGAATAGTTAATTTTGGAATTTCTTATCCTTTTTCAAAATATTAAAATAAGATCAAATAATTAAAAATCACTTTTAACAAAAGACCAATCATATATATTTTTTAATAATAATAAGAAAAATTGAAACCAAAGCTAAAAATAAATTTAATTTTCATTTAACGCACACGAGTATTCGAACCCGAGACCTAAAGGAAAACTAACGCTTAACCACTAAACCACTAAGCTCATCATTGTCTATAAAACACAAAAACTCACTTAAAGGTCCATCCGAACCATTGACCCTAACCAACAAACCATCATTCTTCTAACCCCACTTTCGGGGTGTTATAGAGGAGGCTTGGCCAAGTGAGTCGTTTTAGTATTTTAGGGTTTTTAGTTGATTTTTTATTTCTTTTCAATTTAGTCCTTTTTTATAATGTTGTTACTATTTTAATTTGGATTTGATTTCAAAAGAAGGCTTTAATATATTTGTTTTTCATTATTTCAGTGTTGATTCTAATTGCAATCGAGGAGATCTTTGCAACTATTAAAGGAGATTTCTCTTCCGAGATTAAATCAATATAAAAATGGATTTATTTCTCTACTCCTTACTTTTATTTAATTTGTTGTTTTGCATGTTAAATATGAGTTTATGAATCATTGTATCTAGATCCATGAGTAGCTAATTTCTTGAAGGAGATTAATGGACAGAAGTGTGAATAATTAGTGAATGAATGAGGGTTGAAATCTGAGTTAGTAGGCTTAAATTATGTGCGATTAAGCCCTAAAAAGTGACGCCTCTTGGAAGTAGTTTTCGATAAATGAGACCTAGAGATAAGTTTACCGAGTAAATCCTAATTTATCCCAATCAAGAAAGTGAGGCTGAGAGGTAAGCATGTATTGGTCGATTAGTTAATTAGTTAGAGGTCGAGAGGTAATAACTAGTTAATTAATAGCTAACTTGATAAAACTCGAGTTCTGAAGTTAATTAGGATCACTGAAGTAAGTTGATCTCCTACCTATTTTATTAGATTATTTTCTATTTTTAAATTAGTTGATTTTAGTGTAATTAATTTTTATGTTAATTCGATTAATTGATGTTAATTTAATTTTTCGTAATATAATTTTAAATCGGTACTACTTAGACTTATTAGTGTATAAAATTAATCTAGTTTAGTTCAACCTCCCTTGGGTACGATCCTTGGAATGCTCTCCAAAATTTTTTGTTGTAACATTAATCTATATTAGAATTTGACCTGTATACTTGCAGACACCGCTACTTAATTTTATATTTTTTTGTTGCAATATTTCTAGTCTAGACATTCACACGTCTAGCTGCGGTCAGAAAACTTAGAACAGAAGCTCTTATAAGCTTAACAGACAACACCTTCGTTAACGACGAAGAACTCTTCTAGTTTCCTTCAATGATAACAAAGACTAGCAAAGAATATGAAGTAGAAAATCGTCTCTCCACTACCAGGTTATCCTATTTATAGCTAAGTCACATCCAAAACTCACTTAGGAGTAGCTCTAATTAGTAATTATTCTCACACGCTTCCACTAATTAACAACATCCTACAAGGTTCCCCAGGTGCCCTAATTACTATATGTCACCTCCACTAGGATGCTAGATGACTTAAATGTGTCTCACTAACTACTATACTTACATTAGCAGCGACACAAAAACATGAGTGGCGGAAAAGTCCACCTAATAAGGTTCTCCCCACAACAAGGAACTCGCCATTCCACGAAGTAAGATTCCACGGGTTCGGTTAAGTTTAGCGAATACTTTGCCATGACATTACAAACCTTAACCTGTCTAAGTCTCATGACTTAGGCATAGTCTTCCAAACAATACCTGCTCGCCAAATGAGGGTGTGACAAATTGTCATGGGGCTAGAAATTTAGTCTAGCAAATTGCGTGACCTTAGGCAATTTCTTGGGTTCAAATCCGCCTAAGTCAACCTTACTCTTGAAAAATGAGAATTCTAGCGATATTCTCTAAGGCATCGAAGCAAAAGCAAACACAAAAAGGAAAGAAGCCACAGAAAATTAGCGCACACCAAGTGTTTGAGTAAATTGTCTCAAAAGTATTCTATTACTTTGAAGGCTTATAAGTGAGTGAGTACAAATGAAGGGGAAGACCTCTATTTATAGTTGATCTCCCCTAAATCTAATGATACAAATCGAATTACACCGATGGATAGGATTAGTGCTTACCTACAAGATGAGATTGCTAAGAAAGTTCAACTCTATTCATCTTTATCCCTTATGATTTAGAATAATTACCCTGGTAACTCTAGTTCTACTAGAGCGTTTCACTAGACCACCAAGATTTGAAGTAGATGGGCTTTTTTCATATGTTATATGAATCAGGCCAGGTCGAACTAGTCTCATTTCATTAGTTGACCTCCATGGGATGTTCCGTACGCATTCATCACGACTTAGATCCACAGCCTGTGACACTATGACCTAATTAGGCTAACCAATGCGACATTTGGTTTCTCAAAAAGATCAATAAAAATATAAATAATTTATTACAATCTTGATTCTAGGAGTCCAGCTGACAACGAAAAATCTTCCTTTGAGGTTGTTGAGACTTGGTGATTGCCTGATATGGGTCGCTCTTAAATATAAAGTTTGAGAAACCCCAATCTACAACATATTTAAGAGCCACGATAATCACATTTTATCTCCACCATGTTTGAGCTCACCAAGCCCAACAATTTTTTGGCACGACCCTCTACCACAAATCCATCACGGTCTTTGACTATAACACAGATCCATCTATCTCATTAAAGGCTCCATCAGTATTAAATTTTACCACATCACCCTTAAGGGCCTTCCAACGCAACTATCTCAGCCGCGAGGTAATTGACTAGAATCACTACTTAAAACAATTACCTGTTTATGTAAGAATCCAATAAAATTATGGGTAAACTACAAAAATAGTTACTTTTATTTGCCTCAGATTACATTTTAGTCACTTATGTTTGAAATGTTACATTTTAGTCACTTACATTATCATTTTGTTACGAAGTAGTCGCTTTACCATCAAACCCTGTTACCTCCCTAACGACAGTCCTACGTGGCAATCCAAATGGGTTTTAAATGCCAACTTGTATATCTAGTTGCTAGGATGAAAATAGATTTTTGATTAAATAAATTTAGTTTGGGCTGCCACGTAGTACATCCAAGTTGGCATTTAAAACATATTTGGACTGCCACGTAGGACCGTCGTTAGGGACGTAACAGAGCTTAACAGTAGAGTGTCCACTTCATAATAAAACGATAATTTCAAACATATGTGACTAAAATGTAATTTAAAGCAAACAAAAATAATTATTTTTATAGTTAACCTTAAAATTATTTATTATTTTAAAAATATACATTTAATACATTAATATTAAAAATAAGATTATTAACTGTTATGGATGACAAATATATTTTTTAATTATTTATTTCATTAGTGGAGGCAACAGAACAGGTAAAGTGGATGGACGGCCCATGAGAATGATGAGATAGAGAAATTTCAGCAGCGTGTCAAAGTCTCCCATGCTTTATGGGTGGAAATGTCTTTCAGTTCTCTTTCTTTATTTTAATTGAGTTAATATATCGAATGGTACCTGATATTGTTTCGAAGTTTAACGTGGTATTCCACTTTTTTTTAACCAATTATGTACTTAACTTTGAATTCGGTTATTCAAACCAGTATCTAAAATTAATGGTGCGGAGTTGGGAGAAATATTGACAAATATAATGTTGTTGTGTAGGCTGAACTTTGAGCTATCTATAATGGATTTCGTTTGACATGGGATAATAGTTGGGCTAATATTATGATTGAAACAGACTGTGTACAAGTTGTAGAAATCATCTTAGACAGGTTTTATGGGCAATTGTACAATGACCTAATTTTGAGAATTTAAGAACTTTGTAGAATGCAATGGAGGGTGATCATTAAGAAGATTCTAAGAGAGGTCAATGCAACTGCACATTCGTTGACTGTGAAGATGAAAGTATTCCTTTATATTCTGATAGTTTTTTTAAAAACCTTCGAAAGTAATTGTTGATCAATTACGACTTGGTAGTAAGTTTATGCATGATGATACTGAAATAATGTTGTAATTATTAAATAAATAATAATTTTACAAAACAAAAAGTCTGAGTTAAGTTTATAATTCAAATATAAATACTAACTTTAACAAAAATCAGCAGTGACCATATTAGTTTTGTAACGAGCCAGTATACAGATCTTGGAGGTGAAGTAAATTTCGATCAAGTGTCCTAATTATTCTAAATCACCAGCAAGTGAGAAAAGTCAAAGTTAAAAAACTATCCTTTGTAAAATTCAAGACTAGTTTCTCTCAGGTAAAAGAAGTTTTTTATTTTATTTTATTTTTAATTATGGATTTGGATTTACATGTACGGCTTTCTGTTAAAAGAAATTGGGTAAGAATCAACTTAGAGATTAAAAAAATAATAAATTATATTAGAATCAACTTAAAATAATATAGCTTTTAGGTATCAATAAAATAGTGCCATGTCATTAAATTTTAGAGATAATAAAATATTGTTATACACTCATCTATATCTAATATTCTCCAACTTAATTTAATTTTAATTAAAATTACTTAAAATAATTAATTTTTTAAATTATAAACAAACCTCTTTTCTTCTTTTACAAATTTTATTCATTTTGTCTCTACACCAAAACAGGCTTTTAGCGGCACTTTTAGCGGCGCTTGGACAAAAAACGCCGGTAAAAATTGAGCATTAGCGGCGCTTTATGAAAATCGCCACTAAAGATAGACCATTCATTTTTCGAAAAACGCCGCTAAAAATGAGCATTAGCGGTGTTTTTTGTAAAAACGCCGCAAAGAACCAAAGCCCAACGACATCGTTTTCTTACCTTTCGGGTCTTTAGCGGCGTTTTTGAGAAAGCGCCGCTAATGCTGGTGGCTTTAGTGGCATTTTTGAGAAAGCACCGCTAATGCTGGGGGCTTTAGTGGCGTTTTTGAAAAGGCGCCGCTAAAAACATTTTATCTTAATTGGTTTATTTATATTAATTAAATAAAATTCAATTTTTTTCTAATTGAATATTTAAAATCTTCAGAAAAAAATAATGACACGTAGAAATAATTTGAAATAAAGCACATGGAAAAATTAAAATACTATTATTTAAAATAATTTTAAAGTTTTTTGGGTACATGATTACTGATTGTTTTTTAATTTATATATTAAAAAATTTCTTATATAATCGTAAAAGAGATAGTATTAATTTTAAAATATTGAATTAATTATCACTATAATTTAGGGTTTACGGTATATGATTTATTTAAGATTTAAGGTTGGTTTAGGAGTTACTATTTTAAGGTTTAGGGAGTATGGATTAAGGATTATGGTTTAGGGGCTGGGATTTAAGGTTTAAGGGTTATGGGTTTATGGGTTAGGGGTTAGATGTTAAGGGTTAAGAGTTAGGGATTTAGGGTTTAAAGATTCAGGGGTCTGGTTAGGATTTTGGGTTTAGATTAATTATTTATATATTAAATAATTTCTTATATAATCGTAAAAGAGATAGTATTAATTTTAAAATATTGAATTAATTATCATTATAGTTTAAGGTTTATGGTTTGGGGTATATGGTTTAAAAGATGCTATTTTAAGGTTTATAGATTATGGGTTTAGGGTTTATGGTTTATAGTTTACGGTTTAAGGGTTGGGGTTTAAGATTTAGGGGTTAGGGGTTAAGGGTTAGGGGTTTAGGGTTTAGATTAATTAGTGTTTTTAATTTCTATATTAAATAATTTCTTATATAATTGTAAAAGAGGTAATATAAATTTTAATATATTAAAATTATGATTATAGTTTAAATTATTTAAGAGAAAATAGATAAACTTTATATATATTAAATGGTTTAGAATTTAAGATTTACTTGAGATTTGTTAAATGATGAAATTTAAACCATTTGATATATTTAAATATTAGATTTAAAAAAACATTGATAAATAAATAAATAAATAAAAAGTAATGATTGATATGGATAGGTAACTATCTATTTTGGATAGCACCAAATTATAACAAATATACGATATTTATAAAAATCCAATTTGTTTTCTTATTAAAATATTATATTTATTTTGAAAGTACTTAGTTTTTTTATAAAAAACTAATTTATAAAAAATAGTAATAATAAATGTTTTATAAAATCACTTAACTAATAATTTTTAGCAGATAAAATAAAGGATTTTTAGCATAACAAAACGACGTCGTTTTGTTCAAAATAAAATGATTTTTTGTGGCGTTTTTCATAAAAACGCCACTATTGCTTACCTTTTGTTGCGTTTTTCATAAAAACGCTAAAAAAATCATTTCATTTTGAACAAAAGGACGTCATTTTTTATGCTAAAAATCCTTTATTTTATCTACTAAAATTATAGTTCTTGGCGTTTTTTGTAAAAACGCATATTGCTTACCTTTTATGCATTTTTCATAAAAGCATACAAAAATCATTTCATTTTGAACAAAATGGTGTTGTTTTGTTATGCTAAAAATCTTTTATTTTATCTGCTAAAATGAAATGATTTTTGTGGCATTTTTATGAAAAACGCCGCAAAAGGTAAGCAATAGCGGCGTTTTTACAAAAAACGCCGCAAATACTTTTTAAAAAAATCGCGCCATATTATCCCCAAATTTTCAAAATCCCTAATTTTCCCCCCATCAAACCCCTAACTTTACAAAACACCGTCCTTTTCATTTATTATCATTTTTCATTATTTTACTTCTCATTTCTTACAAGTGCATAGTTTCAGTTCTCATTTCTGGACTCAATGTGATTAACTAATTTCATATTGCTTTATCTTTGCTTACCTGAGATTGGTAGTGGTATATGTGGTTTTTCTCATTCTTCACCTCAAAGATCATTTTTTCCTGTTTCTCTCCTTTTCCCATTGTTCTTCTTCTTCACCCAGATTCTGTTTCTTTTTCTTTGATCTAACAACTCAACACCCACCAAGGTAATTTCATCTTTACTTCCTTTTCAGTCTTTTGGCTTTTGATTTTCACTTGTCAACTTTGTTCTTTTGGGTCACTCCTTTTTTGGTTGTTTATGGTTTTTGGGTTTTGTTTGTTGGTGGATCTCTTGTTGTTTCCATCATTTTTTGGTCGATCTCGACATGAATGTGTTCACCGAACTTCTTGTTTATTGTTTTAAAAGGAATTTGTAGATTGATGCGTATTTTGGTCGATTGACATGTCGATCTCGAGTGTATTAGTGTCCCGCTTTTCATTTGGAAAACCATAGATCCGAGTTTGACTTCTCTCGTGTTTCATCAAGATTTGTCTTGGGTTTGTTTTACTTTGAAATGAATCTCGTTAATTAATGTATTGTCACGACATAAATGTTTGCTAATTCGATGTTTAATAAAAATACCATGATCTTACAAAGATATTGGATTTTTTATTGTTGTAAGATATCGAAATGGTGAAGATCTAATGCATCGGTCTTTGGTTATGCTTGGTGGGCCAACAATGGCTGTCATTTCATTGAAGTGCCCTGAAATTGAAGTGGCTGTTGTGGGTTTAGATTAATGTTTGGCAAGTTGAATAGATAATAGGCTACATCTTACTCAAAATGTATATTTGCTTGCCTTAAGTTCATGCATGAGAATTTTGTTGGCCTCTTTTGTGATGTTTTACTCTTTAATTTATTATAAACATTCACATGCAGTTGTAGGGTTAAAGGTCGAGTTATGCAAGTTCTTTGGAAGAGAAAAGATCATTGTTCTCGGTTAATAATTTATATTATGTCTATTACTTTTGGTTCTTCGATTGTCGGTTCTCTATAGACCGTAGAGGAAATGTAATTTATTTTTTTGGTTACAGGTTGCTCTTCACCTCTACTATGTCATAAGGTTTTATAAATTGGATATAAGTGACTATTTAATCTTTGCATTTTAAGGAGGAACTTCCCTGTTATTTATTTTAGAATTGTTTTTTTAATGTTCATGTTAATGAGCAAATGGACTAAGTTTGTAATCTATAATGGGTTTAAGTCATGGTTTACATTTGGAGCTTTGTGATTAAAAAACATATTATTACTTGAATGGAAATGCATTTGCATTTGTGGATCCTGCAATGCTTTTTAATTGAACTTTGGGGTTGGAATTGTTATTAGGAAGTAATTGATGTTTTTATCTTGATGTTAATGAAGACAATAGACTAAGTTGAATTTTTTATGGGTTCAAGTCATTGGTTTTCATTTGAACTTTGTGATTACAACACAACAATTTACTTGAATGGAAATGCACTTGTTTTTTCATATCCTACAAAGCTTCTTTAGTCAACTTTGGAGTTGAAATTGTTATTAGGATGTAATTGATGATTTTTTATGATGTTAATGAACATAATAATAGACCAAGTTTGGGACCTTTTATTTGGTTTAAGTCATTGATATTCATTGAGAATTTGTGCATTGTGATTAGATAATTACTTGAATGAAATGCACTTGTTTGTACCCCGCAATGCGTTTTATTACAAGCCTGGGATTGGAATTGATATTAGGATTTAAGAATGGAGATGTTTCCCCAATTAATCTTGCTTTAGGATGATGCTATAAGATAGAAAAAAGTAAATGCAATCATCGAGTTGTTACACTTAGCACTTGTTGTGGTTCTATGATACTCGGACTTGTGTATATGTATTGGATATGGGTATGTTCATGTATTTCTGGTGATATAGTTCTTGCAACAGCTTACGGACATGAGCTTCCTCGCTATGGACTTGAAGTTGGCCTTACAAAATATGCAGCAGGTGGGATTTACTTTTCTAGATGTTAAGATGATCTTTTTCTTCTGTTTGAGGATATTATCTTATTTAATGACATTTTGAACACAGCTTATTGTGTTGGACTCCTTTTGGCTCACCGAACACTGAAGCTGTTGAAGATGGATGCTGAATACGAGGGCAATGTTGGGGTATGCATTTGCCCTAGTTTCTGAGGTGTGGAGATGGACTCCTATTTTTTCATGCTTTTTGTAATATATAAACACCCCTGTTTCAATGTCTAATTGGAGTTTATAGAAGCAATAAACCCATGTAGTAAACAGTGAATGTAGTAAACCTATTTTAGTCTAATTTCAAAGGGTTTTTTAATTTCCATTTTAGTCTATAAATTTTCAAGTTTATTACTGCACATTTTGAACTTGTCCAAATTTTTTTTGCAATCAATTAGTTGCACTATTTGAACTTGTAATTTTGCTATTTAAATATTAACATGATTTTTCAATATTTTGACTAAAAAATATTAATTTATTATATGATTAAATACTATCTTTTTGACTAGAAGTATATATTCAATACTAATTAATTTTTAATATTAGTAATGTTTGATTTTTAATATTTAATATTTTTAAAAGCTAGTGGCGTTTTTTGTAAACGCCGCTAAAGGACATGATCTTTAGCGGCATTTGTGATAAAAGCGCTGCTAAAGGTAATGATCTTTAGCGGCGTTTGTGGGTAAAGCGCCGCCAAAGATCATGTTATTTTAGCGGCGTTTGTGGGTAAAGCGCCACTAAAGATCATGTTCTTTAGCGGCGTTTGTGATAAAAGAGCTGCTAAAGGTCATGTTCTTTAGCGGCGTTTGTGATAAAAGCGCCGCTAAAGGTCATGTTCTTTAGCGGCGTTTGTGATAAAAGCGCCGCTAAAGATCATGTTCTATAGCGGCGTTTTTTCACATAAACGTCGCAAAATTTAACGGCGATGTTTATAGCGGCATTTTCTGTGGCGCTTGTGAAAGTGCCGCAAATAGTTTTCCTAAAAAATGCCGCTAAAAGTCTGTTTTGCTGTATTGTGTTTTTTTTCGTAAGTTAATATTTTTTATTGTTGTGCAACCAATTTAAAAAAAAGAGAGTACTTTTTGTGTAATTTTTTCCATGTAATTGACACATAATTTTGGTAATTATTTCACCCTAAACCCCGAACTCAGAACCCTAAACTTTAAACTCGAATCTTGAATTTTAAACCCTAAACCTTGAGGTTCAAGATTTGGATTCGAGATTAAGGTTCAATGTTCGGGTTTGTGTTTTGGATTTGAGGTTCAAGGTTCAAGGTTTAAGGGTTTGGGGTTACAAATTTGGGGTTTGAGTTTAAGGTTTGGGATTTTAGGTTTTGGGTCCAAGGTCTAGGATTTTAGATTCAAGGTTTAGAGTTTTAAGGTTGGCGTTCAAGGTAAAAAAATTACCAAAATTCCATGTCAATGACATGGATAAATTGTTGGAATATTATGAAATAACTGGATAGGGACCATGAATAATGTGTTGGGAAGGGTTCATAAAATAATTTTTCTATGGATTAGTGTATAATAATTATTTCATATCTTTAAAATTTGATGATGTGGCAAAATTTTATTGATACCTAAAACCTTAATTTTAGAATCATTCTAACCAAAGTTATTCCTTCAAAAAATTTTAAAACGTAGCTTTTTTTAAAAAATTTTGAAATATTTTATAACTTTTGGATTTAAGCCTTCGAAAATAGATGTAAAATTTGTTTTTAAAAAGAAATATGAAGAGATTTTGAAAAAAACTGCATAAACAAAATAAAATAATTTTTAATTTAAAATTTAATTGTAAAATATATAATTGAGTATATAAAAATATTAATTATTTTATTATTGAAGGATAAATATCAAATTTAGATGTGAACTTTAGTCCAATGGGTAAGTTGATACGTGAACTTTGATTTGGTGTAATCATACATATGAAACTTGAATTGTGGTTCATATGTATATATTATATTTTGATTTTGGTTCAATTGTAGACGTTTAAAGAAATGGATATATATTCATATTGAATTAATAGAATTTCTTGTATGCAATATACCAACATAAAATGGTACTAGTTTGATAATATTGTTAGTGATTTTGTGAAAATTGAATCAAATTAAAATTTCATGTATAAAATTACACAAAATCAAAATTTATGTATAACAATGCACTTTGGATAAAAATTTATATATAACTTTGATATTTATCCCTTTATGTATAATATTTGGGCGGAGCAGGCTACTTATCAAATGTTTATAAAATAAGTTATTTTTAAATATAAACTTCACATTATTTTTTTGACATAATGATAAAATTAGCACATACCTTTACATATTTTGTCATTTTAGCCTAAATTCTTTTTATTAGAGGATTTTGGCCCTTAAGATTATTTCGAGCCAAATTAATTTTTAAGAAATAAATGTTGATTAGGTTTTAAAATTAATGTTGCTGGCAATTTGGTGTGGAAAATTTTAAATGATTTGGTTAAAACTACGTTATTTTGGAAAAAAAGAAGAAGAGAAGATCGTATGAAGTAATGATATTATCCTTTTTAATAGTTTATGTCACGTCATTAATTTCTTCCTAAATTTTAAAATTTTAATTTGGATTTGATTTCAGATGAAAATGCTAAAATTTAAGATAAAAATTTGATCCGGCATAAAACTATTATAAAATAAATACAGATGACGTGGTGGAACTGTTTTGTACATTCTTTTTCCTTTATAGAATAACCACTAAAATATGACATGGAAATCTTACAACTAAAGTCTCAAACACAGCTGTAATACATGAAAATCAGAAATTTAAGTTTGAAACTTTGAATAACCATGATCAATAGGATTAGTTTGGGAAGGCGATGGTCGTGTTTATTGGAAAGCCAAACCTCATTCTCTTTCATTTACCGAACCGTGGAGCAGAAATCGCATAGTGGGTAGCCATTGGCTTGAATCGAAGATAATGATTTTTGCATAAATAGGTTGTGTATTGTTTTATTTTGGTTTAGGGTTTCGAAAATTTGTTTGGAATCGAGGGTTTATAATAAAATGTGTGCTACAGGGTTTCAAAATCCCGCTTGAATTTGTTTCAGGTTTATACATGGTTTCGATATCTTTTTTTTTCAGTTAAAATTCTCAGTTATGGTTCCAATAACATTTATTTTCAGTTAAAGTAATTTGATTATAACTAAAGACTAATTTTCCATTACCTTTGTAGTTGAAAAGTTTCTTTTAAAAATTATTTTAGAAAAAAAAGTATTTTTGAAATATGTGGTAGAAAAGTATTTTGAAAAAGTGTATTTGTAAGTTTGTAGTGTTGTTCATTACGGCTAAAAAGTTCAAAGATCATTTTTAGACATGATAGTAGAAAGTAAAAATTAAGCTATATGATATTTAAATAATTTAATATAATTATAAATGAAATATAAATTTTAAATAATTTTAAAGTAATTAATACAAATCATTTGTAAAACTTATGATATATAAAATATTTTTAAAATTAAACATAATAATTAAGATTTAAAATTTAAAATATAATGATAAATTATATTTAAATAATTTAATATAATGATGTTGGATTAAAATCACTTGTTATGGGCATATATGTATAATATATAATGCTATTATAAAGTGTGATTCAAAATAAAGTGACCGATTATCTTATAAATGTCATAGGTATTAAAGTGTCATGGAAATAATGTATAGATACTATAAGTAGTATTTATAATTTGACGAGGAGCCAAATTATAAATACCCAAAACTGATTTAATAACCAGTTATTTTAAAAAGAGGTAGTGGTCCCCAAGAAATAAATATATAACTCGTATTTCTTTTGTATCCCCATCAGATAGAATTATAAAGAAAAAAGAAAAACTATTTTATTGGAAGATTAAAAACTTTCTGGGTAATCTTCAACAATGGATTCGGATACACTTCTGTATTTAGTTTCATTCTTGACGATCTAACATGTCAAATATTGCTTTATTAAGTTTTATATCAGGGTTTTATGGTTATAACAATTGGTATCGAGTCTCGTCATATTAAATCATTGAGAATTGATTAAGTTTCTTTCTTTTAGAATGATTGATTAATGAAATTTCATGGGTTTGATATTTTGATTATATATATGTTCATCTTTGAGATTCATGATAAATGTTTTAGGTTTTATTTTTTATAAATTTAATTTTTAGGTATTTATAAATTAAATTACTATTCGCATATCAAATTAAAAGAAAAAGAGATAAAATCTATTCATGATTTGTTTCTTTATCATGCGTGAACTTGGGAGATAATATTTGCACAAACTATTAGTCCATTAGACAATTTTCATGGATTGATATTGAATTCATGCTTTTCTTGAATTGATGCAAATAAATATTTATTGAATTTTAGCATAACTCAAGGAAAAGTTACTGATTCATATTTTGTTGGTTTTGTAAAGTGATTATTTTAAATTGATTCCATGCTTCCAATTTAATTTTAATCAGCTATTAAATTCTTTAATAATATTTCAAGCACATATATTTTGAATATATATATATATATACATAGAACTTTTCTCTATAGAGACGTAGGGAAGGCAGTGATATTGTTTTTTCCTTTAAATATATAATTATGGTATTAGAAAAACAGTATATATGGTTTGTGAAATATTGCATGATTATATTACGCATGAATTAGATGATATTGGATCCATAAAGAGTTATGGTTTTAAGTTTGTGTGTATTTATGTTAAGATTATTGATAAATTTTAATGATTTAATTATGAATTTTTGTCAAATTGGTTTGATAGATATTCATTGAAATTGTTATCTTTCTTATATTAATATATATTTAATTTTTAAGGTGCTTTTGACAATACATGTTGGTTTTAAGTTTGGTTTTATAAGATTTGGTTTTGAATTTTAATTGTAAAATTGTAATGGTTGCTTGTTTAAATATAAATAAAAAAGTCAAAGATTAAAGTTTTGGGTTTCTAATTGTGCCGTTTAGACAATCTTATTTTGGGTTATTTTGGAAATCATAGTGTGATTAGAAATTTCAATTCGACCTTGTTTGTTATGAAATTTCTAAATTTGAATATCGATATGTTTATATATTTTTAAAATATATTGTTATCTTTTAATTTGATTGAAAGATGAAATTAAGAGAAATATTTTGAAACAAATAAATTTAGATTTTGGCTTTGGGTTTTAATTAAGGATGTCTAATATTTTAAATAGATTAGTTGAAATAAAATGCCACCAAAGTGACCTCTTTTATGTAGATTAGTTTATTTAAAATATCAAGATGATTATATATATTTTTGATTCATGCATTTATTAATTAACCCAATGGTAAGTTAATATTTTGCGAATTTCAACGACATCTGTGGTAATAAATGTGTGACAATTATAAGGTACTCTATGTGAGCAATATGTTAGTCCAAATATTGATTTATTGTTTGACATAATTTATTCTCAATTTTGATTGCCACAATAAGAGTGTCGCTACCATTAATATTACTGTCTAAAGACTTGATACTAATGTCATGTTTGATATCTTGAGATGAAATTAACCATTATTTTGAATTTACTGTTTACTTATGAATATTGATGTGAGCTTGTTTTTATTTATTTTTGTTTTATATTCAGCTAGTTCATCTTCTACTACTATAATATCTACTAATATCAATTCTATATCATGCTTAATGGGACCAATTTCAAGGAATGCAAAGTGTACTTACTTATAGTGCTTTGTTGTATGGACATAGACCTTGCACTAAGGGAATAACAACCTGCATATCTCACTATGACAAGCATCCCTGATGCTAAAAGGGATTTTAAGAGGTGGGATCGTTCAAACTGCATGAGTCTAATGATCATGAAGCACAACATTCCAGGAGCCTTTAGAGGCACAGAATCTGAAGAGATTACTTAGGCCAAGGGTTTACTTGACGAAATTGAGAAACGTTTTGCCAAAGACGATAAGGTTGAGATGACATCACTTCTGGCTTCTTTGATGTCTATGAAGTATACCGGTTAATGAAATGTGAGGGAGCACATTATGAAGATGTTCCATGTTGCTTCAAGACTTACTTAAGATTGAGCTTTTTTAAGGAATTGATTGTTCTTATGGTTTTGGTATCGCTTATTCCACAGTTTAACCAATTCAAAATTAGTTACAACTGTTAAAAGGAGAAATGGACTCTAAATGAGCTCATTTCACATTGTGTCTAAGAGGAAGATATGTTGAAGCATGATAAGTCTGAAAGAGCTCATTTGGTTAGTGCTTCTAAAGAGAAGGGCAAGAAAAGAAATTAAACTCTTATGGATATGGTAAGAAGCATGATTACTCATTCTACCTTACTTGAGTCACTCGAGGGAGAAGAATTAAAGACAACAACTTACATTTTGAATAGAGTAGTCACTAAAGCAGTTGCAAAAACACCATATGAGTTTTAGTCGAAAGCCTAGTCTAAATTGCTTTCACATTTGGGGATGTCCAACTAAGGCAAGACCTTATAGACCACATGAAAAGAAATTAGACTCCAAAACAGTGGTCATGTAATATCCCGTTTTTTAGTGGTGTCAGAAATAGTGGTTTTGAGACCACAATTCTGATATGTGAAGTCATATTTTATTTTTAATTGATTTTTATTAAGTACATTAGGGTTGCATTAAATTTTGGTAAGGAAATTCTAATGTTTAGTTAGTTAATTGAATAAAAAGACTAAATTGTAGAAGACACAAAACTTAGTAATTATTGAATTACATTGACTTGATAGTTTAATTATTTAATGGAAGAGGGCTTATGAAATAATTAAGCCATAAGGTTAATAGGTGGATGATTATGGTCCTATTAATTGTTAAACTTGTAAGGTTAGAATTAAGGATAAAATTGTAATTATAAAATAAAACTAAAAGAAATAAAATACAAATGATGAATCATTATCTTTCTCTAGTAGCAATCGAAATTGAGGGGTTAAAACACCATTTTTATCAAGCGTGAGGTTCGACCATAGCTATTGGGTTGCATGTAAGCTCATTTTAAATCTATTTATTGTCATTTTTATATTTTTGAAATCGTTGCAACTAGGTCTAGCTAACATAGCTTCGTTTTTGAAACTGTCAAGAATTTTGAAATGTGCCATCGAAGAATTTTTAATGTTTATGATGTTAAATAGAGGATTTGAGGTCTTAGTTGTTAATTAAAAGTAGTTTATTAATCTTGTCAGTTTTTGAATTAAGGATTTATTTGTTGAAATGTTAAAATTTACATAATAATCTTGTGAATTTTGAATAATTATGGACTGTACTAATATGGAAATAAATTTGGCTAGCTTGGGTATCTGCAAATTTTGTTAAATTTGGGAGATTTTAAGTTAGGGACTAAATTATAAAAAAATGTAAAAGTTTAGGGAAAATGTGTAATTAATGAAAATTTAAAGGTCTTATGAATGAAATTGAGTGTGAAATGTATGTGAATTTAATATAATGTATTTAATTACTATATAGATCAAGAAACAAGTCATAAGGACAATAATCGAGGAAAGGGAAACATTGCAGAGTAGTCCTTGCATTTGAATCGGGAGTGGATTGTAGGTAAGATCATAGTGTTTTGTTATAGACTTGTAATTAATTTGTGTTTTAGATTATTGATTTATATTTAATTGATTATATATAACTGTGAAGTTATATTGGTTATTTATATAACTATGTGAATTGCAAATATTTATGTATACACTTTGGTGTCCCTGTTTGCACATCTGTGCCCCTATTTGCACATCTCTGCCCCTGTTTTACATCTATTATGCCCCTAAAAATGGAGTAATTACTGAGTATGTGAATTGAGTACTAGTGATTTAGACTAAATGTTATGGAGTCCTACGAACTAGTTACATACATGTATGTAAGGTTTATTTATGGATTGTTACATGGAATAGGCATAATCCTATTATGATAAATTTCCAGAGAAGATGTCCATTTCGATTTGGTGGATTGTGAAAATAAACGTACCATGTATTTGAAGAGTAGGATGTGCATGTTAGAACTTTAAATTGTTTATTTTAATCAAGTTAAGTTTAGTAAATGTTATACTATGATCTTACTAAGCTATTTAAGCTTATTTGTTTCTCTTATGTTATTTTGTAGTTATTAGTTGCTGACTATTTATACAGATTGATCGAATAGCTCACACTATCCAGTCATTTTTGGTAGCTTTTGTATCTCTTTTTTGGTTATGGCATGTGTATATAGGTTTTGTTTGTAAGTTGTTAATGTTAATAGTAATGGATGATTAAGAAGATTTGTTAGCTTCTTTTGAGTATGTTTTGCAATGTTAGAATATGAAATCTTATGCAAAAATGGAAGTCCTGATGTTTATTTGGTAAACTTTGTAGCATGTTTAAAATGTAATAATAATAATATGGTTAGTTTTGGGAGCTTAAATTGGAAATTTATATTAGACAAAGACTTGTTAGGTTGTTTAAATGTTTAGTTATGAATTGAGGTGCCTGTGAATGGTACATTTGTTAGAAGCTTTAGGTTGATTGTTTTGACATGTTTAAGAGTGTATTAAGAGTGTTTTGATTAAAGGAATGTTTGTGTTATTGGTGTACCTTGTTAGGCAAGATTTGGTATTGAATTGACTTGAATTAGGGATTAAATGGTGAGTACACGGCCTGAGACACGAACTGTTACACGGCCCTATGTGCTTTATTGTTTAAAGAGCAGGTTTCACACGGTCTGAGACATAGTTTGAAACAAAGCCTTGTGTCTCAAGTCAGTTGGTTACACGGACTAGCACATAGCCAGCGACATAGTCATGTATGCCGAGTCAGTGAGTTACACGATTAGACACATGGGCTGGGACAAGACCGTGTGTCCTTACTTCGAATGCTCACATAGTCTAAGCTATGTCACACGGCCTGGTCACACGGTCGTGTGACCCCTGCTTTTCAACTTTTCAAAACTTTCTGAAATTTTCTGTTTTGTTTTGATTTAATCCCGAATAGTTCCTAAACTATTTTTTAGGGCCCTGTAAGCTCGATTCAAGGCCCATAATTGTATTCATACCATGAATAGATATTGTTTATCAATAAATTAATTGTTTAACTATTTTGAAATAAAGTGAAATGTTTTATTTTGATCGGTAACACTCTAAAACCTTAATCCAGTAACGGAGACGGGATAGGGGTGTTACAGAGCAACTACTTTATTGGTTATTCTGAGTGATCTAAGGGTTATAAGTTTTATGATCCCATAATTAGGAATATTTTTGAGATAAGAACTATAACATTTTTTTAGGATGTTGAGTTTGATGGAGAAACAATGATAGAGACATTGCTTTGGAAGAGGAATTAGATTCTAACTCAGTTCTTTCTATCACATTTGATGATGTTCAAGTTCTCCTACCTATCATTGATCAAGAAAGGAATTTAGAACCTCAACAAGATAATGTTTAACAACTCCCTATTCAAGATGAGGTAATTGTTCTAGAAGAACAAACTCAACAACCTAAAAAACAATTGCTATTAAGGAGGTCCACGAGAGAGAGGAGAAATGCAACATTTTTTGAGGATGTTAAGTTTGGACGGGGAAACAAGATTAGAGACATTGCTTTTGAAGAGGAATTTAGATCTTCAAAAAGACAATGTTGAACAACTCCCTATTCAAGATTATGTAATTATTTCGAAAGAACAAACTCAACAACCTCCAAAATAAGTGTTATTAAGGAGGTCCGCGAGAGAGAGGAGAAATGCTATTTCAGATGATTATGTTATATTTCTCCAAGAACATGAGGATGAAAATGGAATGATGGAAGATGATCCAATCAACTTTCATCAAGCCATGAAAAGTTCTAATTCTCAAAAGTGGATTGATGTCATGTAAGAAGACTGTAAGTCTATGCAAGATAATAGAGTTTGAGAACTTGTCCCATTGCCTGAAGGTGCAAAACCAAATAGTTATAAATGGATATTTAAAACCAATAAGGATGAAAATGGTAACGTAGAGAGGTATAAGGTGTATCTTGTAGCTAAAAGATATACTCAGAAAGAAGGCATTTATTTTACAAAGTCCCAACCAAGATACAAAGGCAGATGGAATTTGTGAACACACCTTGTGCGTGTATATGTGTGGAAAACGGGGGTATTTTATTTAGAGTACTTGTGAATAAGTATATGCCATTAAGATTCCACCAATATTGGTTGTGAGAAAGTGAGACGGTTCTTTAAATTTTAATTCTAAGTATCTATTGGTTAAAATGACGCTAGAAAAGGGAAGTCCACCAAAGACTATTTTAGTTCGAATGTCCACCAAGGATTTCCAAAAGA